>NW_028234407.1:8700018-8702518 GCF_977035675.1 Penaeus japonicus
GAGCGTTCGGCCCTCGAGTGTATCTGGCTGAGGTGCATTGCTTTAATTAGTTGGCATTTATCTGGCTCCGCGCGCAAACACACACAAGCTGTTACTCGCGTCCTAAAGATGTGGCGATGGTTGGTCGGGTCGGCCTTCCACGCTGCCCTTCTTCCTTTCCTTCCTTGCTTAAGAGCCTCTTCATCCTGATCCTCTCCGATCTCACTCCCTCCTCTCTGATTCTCGCTTCTTCCTCTCTGATCTTTTTTTTTGTGGTCTTCGTTCTTTATTTCATTTTTTATTTTTTATTTTTTTTAAATCTTTCTTTATGGTCTCCCTTTCTTTATTTCATGCTTGGATTTTTTTTCTTTCTTTATGGTTTCCTTTCTTTCATTCTCTGATTTTTTTTCCTTTCTTTATGATCTCCCTTCTTTCTTTCATTCTCTGATCTTCCTTCTTCGTTTATTATTTTCTTTCTTTCTTTAATTCTCTGATCTTCCTCCTTCCTTCATTCTTTAACTATCTCTCTCTTCTCCTTTTGCTCTTTTACTAAGCACATTTTATTATATTTACATTTACATTAATCCCGTTTATTCGTCTAAAATATAGGCGTGATGTGGTGGTGGGGTTGAGGAGGAGGGGGCAGTGGGGGTGGAGGGGATGTAGGGAGGGAGGAAGGGGAGGGAGGGAACAAGGAAAAGGAACCAGGAGAGGTTGGGTATGAGGAGAGAGGGAGGGGGGGAGGGAGGGTAGGAGAAGTTGGTGATGGGGTGGGTGGGGGATAGGGGAAAAAAGGGAATCAGAAGAGATAGGGTATGATGAAGGGGGGGAGGAGGAGCAAGGCTCGAAGTTGGAGTAAAGGGAAGAGGGAGGGGAGGTGGGAGATAGAGAGGAGGGAGGGGGTAGGGGAGGTGGAGGAGAGAGAGGAGGGAGGGAGGGGGTAGGGGAGGTGGAGGAGAGAGAGGAGGGAGGGGGTAGGGGAGGTGGAGGAGAGAGAGGAGGGAGGGGGTAGGGAAGGAGGAGGAGAGAGAGAGAGAGGAGGGAGGGGGTAGGGGAGATGGGAGAGAGAGAGGATTGAGGGGGGAGGGGAGAAGGTAGGGAGAGAGAGGGGAAGGAGGGAGAGAGGTGAGGAGAGGGAGGGGGTAGGGGAGGTGGAGGAGAGAGAGTGGATGGAGGGGGTAGGGGAAGTGGAGGAGAGAGAGGAGGGAGGGAGGGGGTAGGTGAGGTGGAGGAGAGAGAGAGGAGGGAGGGGGTAGGGGAGGTGGAGGAGAGAGAGAGAGGATGGAGGGGGTAGGGGAGGTGGAGGAGAGAGAGAGAAGATGGAGGGGGTAGAGGAGGTGGAAGAGAGGGAGAGGATTAAGGGGGTAGGGGAGGTGGAGGAGAGAGAGGAGGGAGGGAGGGGGTAGAGGAGGTGGAGGAGAGAGAGAGAGAATGGAGGGGGTAGGGGAGGTGGAGGAGAGAGAGAGATAGAAGATGGAGGAGGTAGGGGAGGTGGAGGAGAGAAAAGAGAGAGAGAGAGAGAAGGGAGGGAAGGGGTAAGGGAGGTGGGCGAGGGTGAGGGTATAGAAGGCGTGGTTACTGTTGTTTCCTACGAGAACGAAGACTTGATGTGTTTTGTAATGAGTCCCAAAAAAAATAACTGTTGCATAATCGCTAAACTTGTGGCAGAGATAAGGAATATTTCCCTCGAGTTTCCTAATGGTTGTCGAGGGTAAAGTAGGTCGGATTTATGAAGAAATTATGTAACTCTTTTTTTTTTTTTTTAACACGATGCTGAAAAAAATATATATGTGAACATTTGCATGAATGATTGGCATACCCCGAGGCATATCAGTAGGTTAAGCATTAGAAGTGATGATATTAACGATGTGTAAATAACGTTGATGATACTACTACTACCGTTCTTTATAATTGTATGATGATATTAAGAAACTAATAATAATAATAATAATAACAGCAGTAATATTTTAAAATGCAGCTAAGAGATGAAAAAAATTATAATTCAGTGAATAAAAAAGTGATTAAATGCTGTCTGACTTATTGTTCTTTGAAGTGAACGCAACGCAAATGTTTCCAAAAAGGGTTATTCCATGTTCTTTATTTTTCCTTCTCTTCCAACTCCTTGCACTCCCGCTCTTTGTGCATGTGTTTGTGTGTGTGTCCTTAGAGGGAAAGAGAGAGAGAGAGAGAGAGAGAGAGAGAGAGAGAGAGAGAGAGAGAGAGAGAGAGAGAGAGAGAGAGAGAGAGAGAGAGAGAGAGAGAGAGAGAGAGAGAGAGAGAGAGAGAGAGAGAGAGAGAGAGAGAGAGGAGAGAGAGAGAGAGAGAGAGAGAGAGAGAGAGAGAGAGAGACAGAGAGAGTGAGAGAGAGTGTGTGTGTGTAAGTGGCCGAAAGGTTCGGTCAGCAGGCGTTTCTCGACAGTCTCGTTCAGGTTGAGGTGTCAGGCTAAAACCTTGGTAGCGAGGAGAAGTCCAGACGAAGGTTCAGGTTAACAGGGTTATATTCTTGGCAGCTATAGTACAG
>NW_028234407.1:8727518-8730018 GCF_977035675.1 Penaeus japonicus
TGTCTATCTATCACCTATCTGTCTAAGCACCTACCTTCCTAACTATCAATCTATCTACCCATCAATCTAGCAACCTACCAACCTATCTCTCTATCTATCTATCTATCTTGAGTCCTAAAGATCCCACCGCCATCCCCCTCCCCCCACCCCCGCCCCCTCGTATCTCTCGCAGCATCTTTTATCGTATCTCAATATCTCTCAAGACATCGCAGCATCTCTCCCAGCATCTCTCACGACATCTTGAGAGAAGGTTTGAAAAATCCTCCGCTTATGCACGAAGATTTAAAAAATCGAATTGAAAAGCTGTGGTACAGGTGAAGGTAAAAAAAAATATCTTTGGATTTCATTAATGATTCATTTGCTTTTGCTGCACTTTTTTTTTTCTCAGAAGCTTTCGTTCGTGATTCAGAATGTTCCAGAAGGGGCCTTTGTTGCAAGGTCCCTCAGGCTATTGGGAGGGATGGAAAGATGCAGAGAAAATGAGCAAGGAAGAAAAAGAGGAGAAAGAATAGGAGGAAGAAAAGGAAAGAAAGAAAGGGAGGAAGAAAAAAAATCGAAGAAAAGGCAAATAAAAAAAAGGAAGAAAACGAAAGTTCAGAAAAAAAGTTAGAGGAAGAAGAAAGAAGAAGAAAAAAACCAAAGTTGAAGAAAGTAAAGACGATTAAGAAGGAAGAAGAAGAAAGAAAAAACAAAAACAAAAATCCAATGGAAAAAAAGTCTAAGGATGAGAATAAGAAAGAAAGGGAAAAAAAGAAAGGAGAGGGAAAGAGGGGGAGAAGAGGAGAGTGATATAAAGTCTATCAGAAGAATCTTGGAAAGAATGAGATTAAAAGGATAGAGGCGAGGAGAGGAAGGCGAGAGAAGTGAGAGAATGATAAATTGATAAATAGATTGATAGATAGATTGATAAGTATATGGGTAGACAGATGGAATGATAGGCAGATATATAGATTGAAAGATAGATAGATTGATAAAGAGATAGATAGATAGGTAGATGGATAGGTAGATGTATATGTTTATATGAATTGATAGATAAATAGATAGATGGATAGATAGAGAAATAGTAAGAGAAAGAGAGAGAGACCGAGACGGACAGAAAAACAAACGAAGAAGGAGAATGTTTAAGTAAGAAAAAAAACGAATAACCGATATATAAAAAATGATCAGATGAAGGACATGAAATAAAAGGAAAAAGAATTAATCACATCTCCGTCTGCCCTTTGATCGCACGGCCATATTCAGGAGAGTGTGGGGGTGGGGGGTGAAGGGGGAGATGGGGGGGGAAGGAGGGAAGAGAAGGGAAGGAGGGGGGAAGAGGGGAGGGGTAGGAGGGATGTCGGGGCGGGAAGGAGGGGTAGGAGGGAGAAAGGGGGGGTAGGAGGGAGATGGAGGGTAGGAGGAAGGAAGAGGGGGAAGGAAAGGGATTGGAGAAAGGGAGAGAGAAGATCAGAAGGAGGGGAGAGAGTAAAGAGAAAGAGGATGGAAGGAGAAGGTTGAGAAATGGAGAATAAGCAGAAGAAGGTGGGGCAGTGTGTGCGTGCGTGTGCGTGTGTGTGTGTGTGAAATCCATACAAACCTGCCAATCTGCCTATGCCTGTTACCTCTCGCCCTCCCTATCGTTCTCTCTCGTTCCCTCCATTCTCTTGCTCTCTCCCCTCCCTTCCTTTCTCCCCTCTCTCTCCTCTCCCGCTCTCTCCCTCCCCTAGTCTGTCAGTTTGGATATACGCTCGGTCTGTCTGTTTCGGTGTAGATTTCAAACTGCGTATGTGTTGTTCAATATGAGAATGTGTGTGTGTGTGTGTGTGTGTGTGTGTGTGTGTGTGTTTATACGTGTGTGTGTGTGTGTGTGTGTGTGTGTGTGTGTGTGTGTGTGTGTGTGTGTGTGTGTGTGTGTGTGTGTGTGTGTGTGTGCCTCTGTGTGCGGCCGTGTGTATGTGTATGTGTGTGTGTGTTTTTGTGTGTGTGTGTGCGTGTGTGTGCGTGTGTGTGTGTGTGTGTGTGTGTGTGTGTGTGTGTGTGTGCGTGCGTGTGTGTGTGTTCTCTTTTGTCGTTGCTCTACAACATCAAAGATCAAAGGCATTGGTTTAAGACGCACCTCCTTCTCAACCACCTTTCATATTTTAGAGTAAAATATAGATTGCACCCAACTCGATCTTGCATACTGTTGCAATCACTCCCTAAGCACCTTAAGTACGTTTCCTGTTTTGTTTTTGGCTGATAATGACTTTGTGTTTCAACGTTGAATGTGTCTTCGAGATCTCTCAATATTTCCTCTCTTTTCCCTTTCTTCTCTTTCTTTGTTTATCTTTATGTCCTTCTTGTTTATTTTCCCTTTTCTTTCTTTCTTTTTTTTTGTCACCTATCACCTTATTTTCTTTTCATTTTTCTTCTTTCCTTTTCTTTTTCTTTTTTTCTTCTTTTCTACGTCTCTTCCATTCCATTCCCTTTTCTTTTCCTTCTTTCCCTTCTTCCCTTCATCTCTTTTCCCTTCTTCCTTATC
>NW_028234407.1:8740018-8742518 GCF_977035675.1 Penaeus japonicus
AAGGAAAGAAGGAGAAAGAGAGAGAACGAGGAAAGGGGAAGGAGAGAAGAAACGATATGAAGTGAGGGAGGAGGGAAAGGAAAGAAGGAGAAAGAGAGAGAACGAGGAGAGGGAGGAGTGAAGAGAAGATATGAAGTGAGGGAGGAGGGACAGGAAAGAAGGAGAAAGAGAGAGAACGAGGAAAGGGGGAAGGAGGGAAGAAACGATATGAAGTGAGGGAGGAGGGAAAGGAAAGAAGGAGAAAGAGAGAGAACGAGGAAAGGGGAAGGAGGGAAGAAACGATATGAAGTGAGGGAGGAGGGAAAGGAAAGAAGGAGAAAGAGAGAGAACGAGGAAAGGGGAAGGAGAGAAGAAACGATATGAAGTGAGGGAGGAGGGACAGGAAAGAAGGAGAAAGAGAGAGAACGAGGGAAGGAGGGAAGAAACGATATGAAGTGAGGGAGGAGGGAAAGGAAAGAAGGAGAAAGAGAGAGAACGAGGAAAGGGGAAGGAGAGAAGAAACGATATGAAGTGAGGGAGGAGGGACAGGAAAGAAGGAGAAAGAGAGAGAACGAGGAAAGGGGGAAGGAGGGAAGAAACGATATGAAGTGAGGGAGGAGGGAAAGGAAAGAAGGAGAAAGAGAGAGAACGAGGAAAGGGGAAGGAGAGAAGAAACGATATGAAGTGAGGGAGGAGGGACAGGAAAGAAGGAGAAAGAGAGAGAACGAGGAAAGGGGAAGGAGAGAAGAAACGATATGAAGTGAGGGAGGAGGGAAAGGAAAGAAGGAGAAAGAGAGAGAACGAGGGAAGGGGAAGGAGAGAAGAAACGATATGAAGTGAGGGAGGGAAAGGAAAGAAGGAGAAAGAGAGAGAACGAGGAAAGGGGAAGGAGAGAAGAAACGATATGAAGTGAGGGAGGAGGGAAAGGAAAGAAGGAGAAAGAGAGAGAACGAGGAAAGGGGAAGGAGAGAAGAAACGATATGAAGTGAGGGAGGAGGGAAAGGAAAGAAGGAGAAAGAGAGAGAACGAGGAAAGGGGAAGGAGAGAAGAAACGATATGAAGTGAGGGAGGAGGGAAAGGAAAGAAGGAGAAAGAGAGAGAACGAGGAAAGGGAAGGAGGGAAAACGATATGAAGTGAGGGAGGAGGGAAAGGAAAGAAGGAGAAAGAGAGAGAACGAGGAAAGGGGAAGGAGAGAAGAAACGATATGAAGTGAGGGAGGAGGGACAGGAAAGAAGGAGAAAGAGAGAGAACGAGGGAAGGGGAAGGAGAGAAGAAACGATATGAAGTGAGGGAGGAGGGAAAGGAAAGAAGGAGAAAGAGAGAGAACGAGGAAAGGGGAAGGAGGGAAGAAACGATATGAAGTGAGGGAGGAGGGAAAGGAAAGAAGGAGAAAGAGAGAGAACGAGGAAAGGGGAAGGAGAGAAGAAACGATATGAAGTGAGGGAGGAGGGAAAGGAAAAAAGGAGAAAGAGAGAGAACGAGGAAAGGGGAAGGAGGGAAGAAACGATATGAAGTGAGGGAGGAGGGACAGGAAAGAAGGAGAAAGAGAGAGAACGAGGAAAGGGGAAGGAGAGAAGAAACGATATGAAGTGAGGGAGGAGGGAAAGGAAAGAAGGAGAAAGAGAGAGAACGAGGGAAGGGGGAAGGAGGGAAGGAAACAGGGAACGAGGCAGGGACGAAGGGATGGAAGTACGATCTAATGCACAAATCCTGCTTTTGCGAAGTGAGGTCAGATAAGGTTACCTTTCCGGGTGTAACTGGGAAATAGTCGGGTTGATTTTTCTTCCTTTTTTTTTTTTTTAGTCTCCCTCTTTCTCCATTATCTGAATTGCTTTGTAGTCATGTAATTCATTTCATCAACAAATGTTTTACTCATAATTTTATAATCAGAAACACTTATAATTCACCTTCATTTTTTTTTTCATCAATTTAAATCCTTCTAATTCATTGTCATTTTTTCTTCTTCATTTTTTCATGTCATTCTTACTTTTAAAATCTTACTATTTTTCTTACTTCTCACTCATTTTATCATAACGTTGTTCATTCCTTCCCCCTTGTTGACGTTTCCTGCTACACCCTTCTCTTATCATTGTTTTCTATTCTTATCTTCGAAGTATATATATATGTATATATATCTGTATATATATATCTCCCCTTTCTCAACATTGTCCTGGTACTTTGTCTTACATATTGGTTTGTTTCATTATCTTGCTATTTTCTTTGTTTTCTTTTTATTTGCTTATTTTCATTTTCCTTATTTGCTTTTCGTTTTTTCTTTAGCATCATTCCCGTTGCTTATTTTCTGTGTCACTTTCTCTTTTCATTATCGCTATCCTAACTGTTTTTCTTATTTTCCTATTACTATTCACCTTTTATGAATTGTATTCTTTGTTTTTTCCTGTGTCCTTAAATTCTTTTTCTTGTTTTCTTTTTCATTTTCCTTTGATTTTATGTATTAATGTTTTACTTAATGTAATTTTTCACCAAATCTTTCATCTCTATTCGCGTTCTTATTCCTTT
>NW_028234407.1:8750018-8752518 GCF_977035675.1 Penaeus japonicus
TGTCGCATGTCAAATGAATATTTTATTTTGGACTGTGGATGTCTGTTTGTTAGAACTGGCTGCCGTTGTTTGCCCGGTGATCTTATTTATGTGTTTGCGCTGTTGTCTTTCTTTCTCTCCCTCCCTGGATGTTTATTTGCTCTCCTGTTCTTGCTTTTTTCTTTTCTCTTTATTTGCTTGGTTCTCGCCCATCCTGTCTCGGCGCTTTTATTCCTTTCTCTTCCCCCTCCCCCTCCCTCCTCTTCCTCCTCCCTTCTCCCTCTCCCTCCCCCCTCCTCCTCCTCCTCTTCCCCTTCTTCCTTCTCTCCTTCTCTCCATCTCGTGTTTGTCTCGCGTCGTGGTTTTACGAGTCGTCAAAGGAAGCGGGAATCTATCGTAAATCATGCTCATATGATCATAACAACTTAACTACAATTCGCGCGGCCATAACCAGCTCTACTACACTAACTTAACGGCCATTTAGCCTTTTCCAGGCGTCCAGAAGGGCGAGTGAGCTTTTTTTATGTTTGTTTTGTTCCCTTTGTCTGTATTTACACACTAACAAATACACACGCACATAAACACACACATATACAGACCCACACACACACGCACACACAAACACATACATACACACACACATACGTACACACACACACACGCGCGTGCGCGCGCGCGCGCATACATTTATGTGTGTTTTTATATATATATATATATGTATATTTATTTTTTATGTGTGCATATACATTTATACATCTATCTATCTACTCATCTCAGTCTGTCTGTCATTCTCTCTGCAACCTCATTCCTCCCACCGCTGATCACGGTTTCCTAATTAAAAATCAATGATGACAGACAACTTCCCCGCACATGTTTTAGTGGCGGTATGTTATCGTGATCGATGCGCTGCTCTGTTGCTTTCGCTCTTGCTCTCGCCTGCACTGCCGATACTGACGAGTTCTGCTGCTGCTCAACACTCGCCGGTTTTTAAGTTCTAAATATAGTTGGGTGAAAGGGTTTGAAAAAAAAAAAAATGGAAAGGAGGGGAGATTTTTGAGGGAGTTGGGTACTTGGAAACTGAGATTTTTGTTGCTGGTGTTGTTCTCTCTCTTCTCTTTCTTTCTCTCTCTCTCTCTTCTCTTTCTTTCTTTCTCTTATTCTCCTTCTCTCTCTGTCTCTCTCGTTCTCTCTGTTTCTCTCCTCTCTCTCTCTCTCTCTCAGTCCCTACCTATCTACCTCCTTTCCTTTCCTTCATACCTATCTATCTACCTCCCTACCTCTCTCCCTCCCTTTCTTCCCTCCCTGCTTGCTCTCTTCCCTCCCTATCTCCCTCTCTTCCCTCCCTGCCTCCCTCTATTCCCTCCCTACCTTCCTCCCTGCCTCCCTCTCTTCCCTCCCTACCTGCCTCCCTTCCCTCCCTGCCTAGCTCTCTTCCATCCGTGCCTCCCTCCCTTCGCCCCCTGCCTCGCTCTCTTCCATCCGTGCCTCCCTCCCTTCGCCCCCTGCCTCCCTCTCTTCCCTCCCTGCCTCCCTCTCTTCCCTCCCTGCCTCCCTCTCTTCCCTCCCTGCCTCCCTCTCTTCCCTCCCTGCCTCCCTCTCTTCCCTCCCTGCCTCCCTCTCTTCCCTCCCTGCCTCCCTCTCTTCCCTCCCTGCCTCCCTCTCTTCCCTCCCTACCTGCCTCCCTTCCCTCCCTGCCTCGCTCTCTTCCATCCGTGCCTCCCTCTCTTCGCCCCCTGCCTCCCTCTCTTCCCTCCCTGCCTCCCTCTCTTCCCTCCCTGCCTCCCTCTCTTCCATCCGTGCCTCCCTCCCTTCGCCCCCTGCCTCCCTCTCTTCCCTCCCTTCCCTCCCTGCCTACCTACCAACCTCCCTATCTTTCTCCCTCCCTACCTCCCCGCCTGTAGGCAAAATTACAAGTTACCTGAGCTCATTCCACTGTATGTAGTAGACTACATGTACTTCTCTGTGTACACACACATGTGACTGCAAGCACATGCGTGTCTACAAGTTCAGAAATCCATCACAACGCACCTCTACCCCCTCCCCGCCCATCCTCCCCCATGGCTGCCTACCCCTTCCCCAAATGACTGCCCCCCGCCCCCTCTCCCCCTCCCATCCGCCTCCACCTACCCCCTCCGTGCATTACCGCGGCTGCAAGAAACCACGAACCCGCATTAAACACCTGGATTAACGAGCGATTTTTTCCCTCTTGTTTCTCGATTGTTTAGAAGAAATTTTGACCGATGGACGGCGTAAAAGCTCAAGAGAACGCACGCACACATATCCGTGCACGTACACACACACACGCACACACACGCATATATACATACATAAACGCGCAAGCGAATTAGGTCATTGTGATCCGGAGGTTCTTACGCGAGCGCTGGGTCAAAAATGTTAAGGTAAAAAGGTATAACTTTTTCTTTTCTTTTCTTTTCTTTTTTTTCTGTTTTAGAGGGGGAGTTGTTTACGTTATGATTTTTATTATATGTGGAGAAAACGAGAGGAAGGAGAGATACGGAAG
>NW_028234407.1:8755018-8760018 GCF_977035675.1 Penaeus japonicus
GACAAAAGGAAGAACTTTGGAGAGAAGGAAGGAACTGAAAGAGGAGGGAATTGAGGGACAAAAGGAAGAACTTTGGAGAGAAGGAAGGAACTGAAAGAGGAGGGAATTGAGGGACAAGAGGAAGAACTTTGGAGAGAAGGAAGAACTAGGAGACATAAACAGGAACAAGGGGGAGTAGGGCGAAATGAGAGACAGGAGGGAGAAAACTTGCTAGAGAAAAGGGAAATGAGAGAGGCTGAAAATGAACGAGAATGAAGAAGAGATGGAGAGAGAGAAGGAAAAAATTGGGATGGAAATGGGGCAGAGAAGGAGGAAATTAGGATAAAAATAGGAAATGAAGAGGAAGAAGAACTAAGGATAGAAAGCTGAATAATAAGAAACAGAAGGAGGGGAATAAATGAAATTAGCAATAATAATAAGAAAGGGAGAATGTGAACAGGGAAGAAACCCTCTACGCGATAAGAAGTAAAACAGAAGAGGAGAGAGAACCTGAGATAAAGAAGAAGGGGAAGAGAGAAAAAAGAAAGAGAGAAGGCAAAGAAAGAAAGAACCGAGGAAATAGAGGAGAGATAAGTTAAAGAAAGAGAGAGAGAAAAAAAAGAATCCTATGAGAAGGAGAGGGGGAGGGAGAACGAGGTTAGGCAGAGAGACATCAAAGAATAACGATTACATAAGAACCCATCCGTCGAAAGTAAGAAGATATATCTTTGCATATTACTCAACACCCCAATAAGAGCCTCTTCTCAGAGAGGTTATCTCTCCACCCCTCCCCTTCCCCCCCTCCCCCTCTCCTCCTCAAAAAAGAAGAAGAAAAAAATTAAACAAAATGCAAAATGGCGTCGCATGATCAGAGACGCTGAACGTGTCTGCCGGTTTCTCCATTATTGGCATTATGCACCGTCACGACAATCCATAGTTATCCTTGTTATCTTTGCGATTATCCAAAGGCAGGGAGTGCAAGGTTCATGTATAATAATGGCCAGAGGCGAGGGCTGTGACTCGCGCCGGAATCGAAGCGTCGTGTCGTTGGCATTTAAACTTTGGTGTTATTATTATCGTTCAGGATTGATATTGTTATTTTTGGTATCTGGTGATGATCATTATTGTTGTCATCATCTCATCATCTTATCGTTATCGTCATCACTACCACTATCACCATAACACTTGTTAAAGTAGGCTTCGAAATATTTTATATATACAGTATATATCAGTAGTCAAATATAACATAACGGAATACATTCACTGACTGATTTTTTTTAAATGAGTTTTTTATCAAGTAAATCCGCACACGAGAGAACCATTGAGTTTAGTCACTGTATCAATTCAAAATCACAATAGCTATCCAGATTTCGCAAAACGTTACGTAAAAAAAGATCCTTTAAAAATACGACTATTTCAAACGTATTCTCGACCGATGTCACTTCTCTTAAGCTGAATTTCTTCCAAACGATCTTTACGTAAGTTCCTTTTTTCTTTTTTTTGTATTTCTTTCAGTCCTCGTCCGCCATCCCTCTCTCACAGGCTTTATATCTTTCATTCCATCACAGTTCCACGCCCTTATTCCAAATTCATTTATTCATTGCATGACAATCTTCGTTTTGAACAATGTTTTGGCAGCGTTCATTCAGATCCCGTTGGCTGTAACGAGCTTCGTTCACAATGCACGAGGCGCTACGTGGACGAGAGATCAGTCACGAATTTTCGGGATAATCCTTCGACCTTCCAGGACGGAACGGAGCCGTCTGTCATGGATAAGGCGCGTAATGGGCATCTGTGTCTCTTGGAATTTCTCTTCGTGTGGGTGTGGGTGTGTGTGTGTTTGTTTGATTTATGCTTGTCTTTCTCTCTCTGTGTCTCTTTGTCTCTTTCTCGCTCTCGGTCTCTCTCTCTCTCTCTCTCTCTATCTATCTATCTGTCTCTCTGTATGTCTCTCTATCTATCTATCTATCTCTATTCATTTATCTATCTATCTTCCTCTCTCTCTCTCTCTCTCTCTCTCTCTCACTCTCCTTTGTTATAACTGTTTCTTCTGGTTACTTTTTTTGTAATCATTCTCTGGTCTCATCCCTCCCGCATCCTCTTTTCATCGTCTTTAAATCTTTATCCAACATAAATATTCTCCGACAACGTATATCCTCCATTTGTTTTAGATTAGGGAGGAAAGTTCATTTCATCCTTTCCAGACTTTCTGCTATCCCTCATCATAAATCTTAACATTTAGTTTCTCTTTTCATCATCCTTTTTCATCTCTCTTTTTTTTTATATATACAACTTACAAAATTAAAAGCATCACGTGACGTGGCCAGAGGAACAAAGAAGCAAAGCAAACAGCGTGAAGCCGTCACTTGGGAGGTGTCCTGCGTTTTTTTAAAGTCGTTTAACCGGATTCATGATACAAAAACGCGGGTCGTAATTACTGCAGTACTCACTCCGTTTTCTTTGATCATTACAGTTTCACAGAAAACCGTAATGACCGTTGCGTTGGATGAAAAAAAAAAAGTGATGATAATTCATAATGAGGCAACTTTCCCTCTTTTTTAAATCTAAACTGATCGCAGGTAAATTCTCCTCTGATCTTCGGCGGCGAATTTACGTTGTCGAAAAAAAAGATTGTTCATAAATATACACATTTTAAAACACTTAGATGATCAACGGTCGACGGGGCTCTCAATCTTTTCCCTTGTGTTTGATCCTTTTACTAAAAAACACGTATATCATTTTTCATTTAACATATTTCTTAACCCATTTTTTACCCCCGTTCTTGATACAATTACCTTATGTTATTACCTTTTTTTCCTTCGTAACTAGACTTTGGCGCAGACATACATACATACCTGCTGACCAACACGCAAATCAGCGCCATCCATTTCCCGGAGTAGAGAAGGGGAGGGGGACTATGCTAATCACGGTAATAACGCTAATTCGAACTTTTGGCCAGATTGGATAATCAAATGTTCGGAGATTAGGTGTCCAAAAATAAAGCCAGTCCGCGAGGTAGCATAATCAGCCTGTTTAATTCCGACACCCGACAGACCGAAAACGAAATACAGCCCGATTCGCTCCACCTTTTTTTTTCTTCTTCTTCTTCTTCTCAAAACGAAACTCGCGCGCCGATCGTCCACAGCTTATAACGTGTTGATAGCTCCGGGTATCCGTGTGTATGTATGTGAACGAAATAGCAGATTGTTACTTAAGCAATGTCCAGCTGCTGAAATTCGGGAACTGTTTCGCCTTCAGTGGTGCAGTGAGGCGATCACATTCACTTTACGCTCGGATACACTTCCCGGTTCGCCCGAAAATGTAGCGGGAGGGGGATACAGATATATAATCTTTTAACGATGCCTATCCATCGTTTACTATCATTTTCTCCCTGTGTAATGATCACTATAATTATACGTAATAGACACTGATAAAAACGGTGCCGTTGTTTTCGCCAAATGATCTTTCCCAGTAAAAAAAAAAAAAAAAAAAAAAAAAAAATAATAATAATTCATTGTTTTCATTTATCCTCATCTCACTGTCTATTCATTTATTTTCATTACTATTATTTGTTTGATTCAATATTCTTTGCATACCGGAACTAACCGCGACTGTTAGATGACTAAGGGCGTAACTTTGGCCCAGCGTGAGTGACGACTTATTAATACACTAATTTTTGCTTGCTGTCTCATTCTATGTTCGTTTTGTTCTTAGCCTTTCTTATCTCTCATTTTCTTTCGATCTATTTCTGTTTTTTTTTTCTTTTCCTTCTTTATCAATGGTTCTCTCTCTCTCTCTCTCTCCCTCTCTCTCTCTCTCTCTCTCTCTCTCTCTCTCTCTCTCTCTCTCTCTCTCTCTCTCTCTCTCTCTCTCTCTCTCTCTCTCTCTCTCTCTCTCTATCTATCTATCTTACCGGAAATTAACATTGTCATTCATATCCTTATGTCTGTCATCATGATTGCAGTTATTATTATCTCCAATGCTATCATTATTTGTATTATTGTTATTGTTGTTGATATTATTATCATTACTGATATTATCATTGTTACTACTATTATTATTATTATCATAACGTTATTATTACTATTATTATCATTATTATTATTATCATTATCATTATTGTTATTATTATCATTATCATTATTATCACTATTATTATCGTTATTATTATTATTATTATCATTATTATTATTATCATCATTACCGTCAATGTAACAATATGAAGAACAGTAATGGTGATGATAAGAATAATAATGAAAATAAAAATGTAATAGAGAATAAAAACATGAACAAAAATAAAACGAGAACGAGAACGAGGACGAGAACATAAACAAGAACAAGTACGAGAACAAGAATACGAACATAAACAAAAACAAAACAAGTACGAGAACAAGAACATAAACAAAAACAAGTACGAGAACAAGAGCATAAACAAAAACAAGTACGAGAACAAAAACAAAAAACAAAACAAAACAAGAACGAGAACAAAAACAAGAAAAAAATGAAAAAAACAAGAACATAAACAAAAACAAGAATAAAAACCACAACAATAACAGATTCAGTCTCAAACCACGGAATTTTCGCTACACGACAGACCACCGACCATTGAAACCTAGCGAGAGCAGCGCTTTCTCGCTACACACAGAATCGATCTCCTTATCGGCAAACGCTACGTGTAGCGGTGAATGTTTTATCAGTTCGCGGAATTCTGGTTGATTCCGATCGAGAACGAACGGGTAGGTAAATAAGAGGAATATAGATAGATAGAAAAAAAATGTGATAGAGGCAATCTATGTCACTGTGCTGGGTATGTGTGATTGCATATTATTTTTTTTAATGTATTTTTAATGTCTATATGAACATATATATATTGTTATGTCATGTGTTTATAATATATTGATCTGTATTGGCCAGAGTTTAGGTATATTGTTTGTTAGATACACGTATACATACTAATACATATCATAATTTCTTTATAGTAATTAACATACGGATAGATTGAGAATGATGTGAAGTAATGG
>NW_028234407.1:8762518-8772518 GCF_977035675.1 Penaeus japonicus
GTGTGCCCAACAACTGCACACATACACAAGTCCTTGATATACATGCTTGCGTTTACACGGTAACTTTAAAGTAATTTTTACATTTTTATACGACACACCCTCATTCATTTGCATACATTACATATGCACCCTTGGATAATATGAAACTCCCTCTGCTGTATATATATTAAATTTCACCGGAGAGTTAATATACACATGAATCTTTTAGCCTCTATGGATAGGTACGGTCTTCAATATCACACAATTCTAAAACAAATATGATTATATTGTGATGCTGTACAACCACACGCGTTGACTGATTACATTTTCGACTTGTGGCTTCGTGGGCGCTTTTTGGAAAACCGAATGTTCAATCGATTAGCTTTTCGATCGAGCTCGGTCGAATGTTCCGAACCCATTCCTACCTAGATGTTTTTTATGCTTTAATGAATAGATTTATCATATCTCTCCGCGTTTCATTGTGTAAAATGCATTCCTCACTTTTTGGCATTGAATGGAGAAGAATGTAAAAACGGGAGAGCATTTTATACCCGATATACATTAATGTAGTGGACGTATTTCAAAACATACTTCATATGCGGTACATTTTGGTACAGAACTCAGCGCGGACTGCACATCATATTGCACGCGGTGCATTCGCTCTAAACAGGATATAGATTGTTGCCTGTGCAGTATATTTCACATGCAATATGCAATAGTCATTAGCAGAGACACGTTTCACTTCAGCTGAAAATGCAGTTTGGTTGCCAAAGGTTGTTTACTTGAACAAAAAACTAAGACAATTAACTACATATGTTTACATTGCAGAATGTCTATTTCAACAATGCAGATAACTGTCAGTGTTGCAGAACAAGAGAAGTGCGCTGAGTGCAGGATGGAGGTGGGGGGGGGCGAGGGAGGGAGTGAAGGGTTAATGTGTGGGAGGGAAGGGATGAGGGTGGGGTGGAAGAGATGACGTTGGAGAGGGGGGGGATGGGGTAAGGACGAGGGGAGGGAAGGGGAGGACCGAGGAGCTCTCTCTCGCCAGTTCGAGGCAAGGAACAGAACACGATGAACAAATCAATGTGCCCTTCGCCCAGTCACCTGTCAACAATGCTTTGAAAAGGGATCGACGCACACGCCACGTAGAGACGGCGCGCGGCGGTTCCAGTCATGCGTGTGACTGCGCCGCCCATTCACATGAACGGTTCCGATGGTATCGCTTGGCTCTCGTAACATGGGTCATTCATGCACTTAAAAGCCTTGTTGATGGTGGTGATACCTTGCTTGCAGACATGGGTACATGCATACACTCATCTGTGTGCGTAGATGTGTAGAACACCTTCGTAGAATGTAAACACGTTGGTTGACATGCGCTTATATACAGGTATACAGTCCATTCATTTACGCTCACAAACGCGCGAATACAGGTATACTCCCCCCCCCCTCCCACACACAAACGTTCACAAACACACGCATGAAAATTCCCTCCCTCCATTAAAGTCACTCAAACAAACGCATACACACACACACATAATTACCACTCACTACAAACACACAGGCACACAGTCAATTATCCACGCACACAAACACACATACATAGTCATCCACCCCAACAAGCGCACGCACAGTCATCCTCCCAGAAGCACACACAAACACACAAGCACACACACACACACACACACAAGCACACACCAGCACACACACAAGCACACACACACACACACACAGACACCCGCAAGCAACCCAGACACATTCTCATTACAACTTCTCCCCCTAAGTGCCTAGCGAAAAGCACTCCCACTCACATACAAGTTCCTTAACGTGCCATAATTCGGCCGTGTCATGATCATACCCGCCAGGTACCAGCTACCAAGTTATCTCCTGGTGCCAGTACCTAATGACCCGGCTCTAACTACGAGGTTTAAGACCCCCTGGCTTTAAAACTTAGACGATGTGCCTATTTTCCGCTACATTTGGCCCTTACGTACAGCATCTTTAAGCCTCATAGTTAACCTGCTGTTCTTCTTAACCTCATGTTCATCATTATCGTAACCTCGTGTTGTTTTTTTCACACTCATAATTCTCTCCCTTTCGTATTTTATGTAGATTTTTTTTCTAGCTTACTCGACAACAGTAACATCCTAACCTTAAAAATGTTTCACTCAGTCTTCATACTTTATGTTCAATTCCACATACGCACCTACATACCTCAGCCTCATACCGCATACTCCATCTCCTCATACTTTGTACCTTATACACTTTCGATCGGCATCCTAGCGCACGCTATTAGGCTATCAGTGCTACCCCTATTTCCCTCCCTCCCCTACCCTACCCTCCCCAACCCTCCCCTACCCTACCCTTTCTCCGTACCCTCCCCTCCCCTACCCTACCCTTCTCTTTTCTCCGTACCCTCCCTTCCCCTCCCCTCCCCTCTCCTCCCCTACCCTCCCTTCCCCTCCCCTCCCCTCCCCTACCCTACCCTACCCTGCCCAACCCTTCTCCTTTCTCCGTACCCTCCACCCCCACCCCTCCCCCCCTTCCCCTCCCCTATTCCTCCTCCCATTCCCAATCATCATATCAAAGTATATGTAATTTACTTCGGAAAGAAATTTTCTTTATTATTTTACTTCGCCGTCTCTCGGTATGCATATAGTTGCCAGATTCCCTAGATTAGAGAAATGTCCCAATGATTTCTGTTTGCCTTTTAAAGCACATTTTTTTGCTTTCACTGATTGTGTTTTGTAGATGGTTTCTTTCACTGCCTCTTATTGTTTTCGTTTTGTAGTTGGTCTTGTTGTTGTTGTTTTTTAAATCACTGAATTTCCTTTATTGTTGCCATAAGATACTGTATAACTAAAGTGCTGTCGGTCGACTATCAATACTTTTAAATCAGTCAATAACACTCACCCCGACAGCACTATGCCACACCTGACACCATCCCCGATAACACTACATTACACCCAATACCACTGTATCACTCCGGATGCCATAATACCACTGTCGATGCCACTATACTTCTCCTGTTACCACTATATAGCTACTGATGCCACTATACCACTCTCTACACCGTCCGCAATACCGCAATACCACCAATTACACCATCATACCACTCCCAATACCACTATGTCACTCCCGACATCACTATACCACTCTTGATACCACCATATCATTCCAAACAACACTATACCACTCTCGATACCATTATACCACCCAAGATACCACCATACAACTCCAAACAACACTATACCACTCTCGATACCATCATACCACCCAAGATACCACCATACCACTCCAAACAACATTACACAACTCTCGATACCATTATACCACCCCCAATACCACCATACCCAAACACACCACTGTCGATACCGTGAAACCCTATCAATACAATGCTAAGCATACTTCTTGGAACTCATGCCGAGCGACCCCTACTGAAGTCAACAGTCTGTATTACTTTTCTCACTCAACCCCCGCAGCTATATACTAGACCCCCCCCCCCCCACCACCTCTTTCTTCCCCTCTCCCCATCATCTTCCCCCTCTCAACTTCTTCCTTCTCTTTCTTCTCCCCTTTTTTTTTCTCCCATTTATTCGTTTCCTTTTCTCTTAGACACCTTTGGTTTGTTCACTTTGTGTTTTGTTTGTTTTCGTGTTTTTTTCTCTCTCTCTCTCTCTCTCTCTCTCTCTCTCTCTCTCTCTCTCTCTCTCTCTCTCTCTCTCTCTCTCTCTCTCTCTCTCTCTCTCTCTCTCTCTCTCTCTCTCTCTCTCTCTCTCTCTCTCTCTCTCTCTCTCTCTCTCTCTCTCTCTCTCTCTTCTGTTCTCTCTCTCTCTCTCTCTCTCTCTCTCTCTCTCTCTCTCTCTCTCTCTCTCTCTCTCTCTCTCTCTCTCTCTCTCTCTCTCTCTCTCTCTCTCTCTCTCTCTCTCTCTCTCTCTCTCTCTCTCTCTCTCTCTCTCTCTCTCTCTCTCTCTCTCTCTCTTCCCCATCTGTACTCACAGCTCCTTCCTTTTTTTCCAACAAGGCTCACTTTGGAAGCTTCTAGAATACTTTTGCTATTGAATGGCATTGATTCGCCTTACCTTTCTAGACCTCGTGACTGCGTGCGTTTATGTGCTTGCCCGGGTGTGTTTGTTTAAGTGGGGGTGGAGGGGGGGTGGGTGCATGTGTTTGTGTTTGGGTATGTGGGGGGAGGGAGAGGGGCTTGTGTGTGGTTGTGTGTTTGTTTGTATTTGTGTGTTTGTGTGTGAGGAATGAGTTTGTCTCTGTGTGACGGTGTGGTGGATGGGATGTGTTTTTTGTGTGTGTGTGTGTGTGTGTTAGTGTGTGTGTGCGCGTGTTTAGCATGCTACCGCTGTACCTGTGATCGCCCTAACAGTACCGAACTGAGTTCTTTTGTCTCCAGCGCACACAAAGCATAACACCCGATAACATACAACACAAAAGCGAACACCGTAGAACTAAACAACCCTGTCACTCATATCACACACTCTTTCATCTCGCCACGCACTCTCTCCACCCGTACTAATGGATATTGAAAGGCTGCAACTCCAACACTGCACCTTTTCTTACTGCATGACCCTGCCAGACCTCCCTTCCATGCACAGTATCGACGCCAAGAGCTGGACTCTGCAGGCATGACTAGGTCGATCCCTGTACATGGTTGCATGGTAGTTGGGGAAGCTGGGGGGGGGTACGGGTAGGGGGTAGGGGGTGAGCTGCCGTCTCTACCTGTGACATAGTACGTTCTTTGCATGCCATTATTAATTTCGTTGTGGATGTTGTTTATTACAGCATTAAAGAATGGGATATGTTTTAAGTACATGGATTCCTTTTGTGCTTGTGTTCAATTGTACTTGGAGTTCGTACATATTCTGGCACTGGTATTGTATTGTATGGTTACTCATACATATGTACATTCACACACACACACACACACACACACTCTCTCTCTCTCTCTCTCTCTCTCTCTCTCTCTCTCTCTCTCTCTCTCTCTCTCTCTCTCTCTCTCTCTCACACACACACACACACATATATGCAAACACTAGTATTGTATTGCACGGTTATACATACATACGTACATTCACACACACACACACACACACACACACACACACACACACACACACACACACACTCCCTTTATCTCTCTCGGTCTCTCCTTCACACACGGGCCACAATAACGGCCAACCTCTCCCGTGAGAGAAGTTCTGCCGCTAAATGGATGAAATATGGAAAAAGTGGAACGAGCGAGAGCAGAAGTAAAGCCCCCCACCCCCCCTCCACCCCCTACAGCCCTTCCCCTCCACCCTCCACCCTCCACAGCCCCCCCTCCACCCTTCACAGCCCCCCCCCTCCCCACCTACGACCGTATACCCCGAACTATACATCTTCCTTCATCCTATTATGTTTCCTTATTCTTCCTCCTCTTCCATTTCCGTGTTCTTCATCTTATTCCGTTCCCTATTCCCTCTTTCTCTTCCTTCATTGAACTCTTTCCTTACCCCCTCCCCCCCCCCCCTTCCCCAATGTACTCCTATTCTTCCCCCGGTCTCCCCATCACTATCTTTTACTCCATACCCTCCCCCCTCCCCCCGACTGTACTCCATCCTTTCCCTCTCACCTTCCCCTCTCCCGTTCACCCCCTCCCTGCCCACCCTCCTTTATCCCTTTCCTCTCCCCTTCCCCTCTCCCCTTCCCCACTCCCCTGCCCACCGTGCACCACTTCATCCCCTACCCTCAACAACCTCCCCTACCTCCCACCCTACCCCGCTCTCTCCCCTCTCCCACACCCCACCCACAACAGCCCCTCTCCCGCCCACCCACAACAACTCCACCCCCGCCCCCCCCTACCCTCAACAACCTCCCCTACCTCCTACCCTACCCCGTCCCATTCTCTCCCCTCTCCCACAACACCCCCTCTCCCGCCCACCCACAACACCTCCACCCCCGCCCCCCCTCCCTCCCTCTCTTCTCTCATCTCCTGCCCTTTCCTGATTACTTTCGGCGGCTCCTCCGCTTTGAGCTTTATGACGCAAGGGGTGAATGAAGAGGGGAGAAGCCGGGGGAGAGGGGAGGGGAGGGGAGGGGGGCAAAGGGTAGAGGAGAAGGGAGGGTGGGAAGGAGACGGGATATGGTGGGGAGAAGGAGTCGAGGGGAGAGGGGGGGGCATGGTAGGGGACGAGGGGAGAGGCCGGGGAAAAGGGAAGGGGAGAGGGAGTGAGGGAGTGGTTAAGGGGGTTGGGAAGGGAAATGTAGAGGGGAGAGGAGAGAGGGGAGATCTGTTGGGGGGAGGGGAGCTTTCAAGAGGAAAATGGGTTGGTGTAGGACCTGATAAAAAGGAGGGGACCTGGAGGAAGAAAGGGGGAAGGGTAATGAGGGTGGGGAGGTAAAGGGGAGGGGTTAGCAGGGGAAAAGTGGGAGGGACTTAAAGAGGTTTGTTGAGGAGAAAAAGAAGGTTGGGTTAAGAAGGTTGGGGAGGGGACCTGGTGAGTGAAGAGGGGAAACAGGCGGGAAGAGGGGAGGATAAGGGGATATAGTAAAGGGGAAAGGGGGGTTGAAGGAGGTTAAGGAGAGGGTGAGGGGTTTAAAAGAGAAATAGAGGAGAGAGAACGAAGTGAGAAAAAGATAGAGAGAACGAAGTCATAAAAAGATAGAGAGAACGAAGTCATAAAAAGATAGAGAGAACGAAAGAATGAAAGGAGGATAGGGATAAGGCAGAAGAGGGAGGGAAAGAGAGAAGAGAAGGAGGAAGAACAAAGGTACAAAAAAGAAACACACAGGAATAAGAAGGAAAAAAATATCATAATTGAGAGGACAAAAAAAAAAAAAAAATTGAAGAAAGAATGAAAAGAGGAACTTCAATTTAGAAGAAAAGGAAGAGGAAAAGGAAGAGAGGAGGTAGACACAGCGTTAACGAGGGAATAGGGAAAAATGTGTGTGGAAAATATGTATCTGTGAAAGATCAAACAGAAACGAGAGAAAGCTAGAAAAAGGATAAAAATGCAGAATGAAAAAGTCATAGGGAGATGGGGGATTGAGAGAGAGTGAGAAGAATGTGAGAAAGAGAGAAAGACGATTTAAAAGGGGAAAAAAAAATACAGTAAAAGTAAAAGAAGAGACAGCATAAGAGGAAACTTTTATACTACTCTTTTATGTGGAATTAATGTTTTGTTGTTGTTGCTGTAATCAGTATTTATTATTTTCTTGATCATTTTTATCGTTATACATATCAAAATAAGTTTTCATCACAATATTCTTCTAGGTGAACTTGCCAACTGATCTCTCTCTTTCTCTTTTTCTTTGCTGTTTGTTTGTCTGTATGTGTAGTCTCTCTCTCTCTCTCTCTCTCTCTCTCTCTCTCTCTCTCTCTTTCTCTCTCTCTCTCTCTCTTTCTCTCTCTCTCTCTCTCCCTGTCTCTCTCTCTCTCCCTCTTTTTATCTTTCTCTCTCCTTTTACCTCTCTCTCTCTCTCTCTCTCTCTCTCTCTCTCTCTCTCTCTCTCTCTTTATATCTCCCTCCCTCTCTCTTTCTCTTTCTCTTTCCTTTTCCCCCCCCCCCTCTCTCTCTCTCTCTCTCTCTCTCTTTATATCTCCCTCCCTCTCTCTTTCTCTTTCTCTTTCCTTTCCCCCCCCCCCCCTCTCTCTCTCTCTCTCTCTCTCTCTCTCTCTCTCTATCTCTCTCTCTCTCTCTCTCTCTCTCTCTCTCTCTCTCTCTCTCTCTCTCTCTCTCTCTCTCTCCCTCCCTCTCTCTCTCTCTCTCTCTCGCTCGCTCTTATTATAGATATCACACCAATACCTTCTTATAAGTATCAGTATTAATAGTATTAGTTATGGTAGTATGACCATCATCCTGACTACCATTACCACTAATATCACTATTCCCATATCACCATAATCCTTATCACACTTAATTACACATCTTATTCACTGTATAAACTTATCTAAAATATCTATCACTTTTTTACGACGCACATTCCAATTTCAAAGTTCCTATGAATACATTTTCGCTTCGTAATGAATCTCTATTTTTTCACTAATTAAGTTTTCTCCTGTTGCTTCCTATAAATACAACCTTTGTATTTGAAGTGAAGGTTTTTTTTTTGTCTTATTGGATATGGAAAAAAACGTGTAGAATGGGGAGATGAGGGTGAGAGAGAGAGAGAGAGAGAGAGAGAGAGAGAGAGAGAGAGAGAGAGAGAGAGAGAGAGAGAGAGAGAGAGAGAGAGAGAGAGAGAGAGAGTAAGAGATAGAGATACGGATAGAGAGAGAGAGAAGGAGAGAGAGAGAGAGAGAGAGAGAGAGAGAGAGAGAGAGAGAGAGAGAGAGAGAGAGAGAGAGAGAGAGAGTAAGAGAGAGAGATACGGATAGATAGATAGATAAAGATAGGTCGATAGATGGATAGACAGATAGATAGATAGATAAAGATAGGTCGATAGATGGATAGACAGATAGATAGACTTTAAGATAGGAACCAATAAATATCTGATCATAAAGTCTGTGAAAGCATTCACTGTGACTATAGGAGAGAGAGGGAGTCAGACATGTCCCCGGTGACCCCGTGTTGTCGCCACGAGGCCATAATTCTATTCTAATCCTGGAGGAAGGAAAAAGGTGGTCAAAGACTATTCTTAACCCAGGTCGACTGAGGTCAAGGTACTAACCTAACCTCTCGCTCTCACTCTCAGACACGAAATTTCGGTCAGCCAGCCACCACGATAGGAGTGGCTCTCCCTCCTGACCTTTCCCCTGACTGTAACCACCGTTGCCACCAGTTGTAACCACCAGCTGCCACTAATTGTAACCAGCTTGCTGGCAACAGTTGTAACCCACCACTGGGAGCAGTTGTAAAGCACCCGATACCCTGGTTGTGATCCGGTGGAATAATCAGACAGACGTTCACGTGCCATGGTCTTTATTGTGGACTGTTAATACACCAGACTCCGACGAAGGCCACGGGCCGAAGGCCGGAGGTCAGAACTATTCGCTCTTGTCTGTCTTATTGACTGTTCTGTCTCTCTCTGTGCTGGATTCCTTGTGTGTCCTTTTAAGTATAAATCCTGACTCAACTTTCTACGCCCAAGGCCTTCCGTTTGCAAACACAGCTGCCTAGAGAAGCTAGAGTTCCGAGGCGGAAACGAACACAGGAAACAGGACGCGTCAGGTCAAAACAGACTGCCAGCGATATTGTATTGATTTAAGTAGAAATATATGATCAATGTCTTGGGTCGCATGACGTACAATACCAGTGCCTTACACTGACGGGCCAGGTCACTCTCTCCACCTGGCTTAGCCCACCCCGAGGAAAGGTCACGAGGTCATCCTGCTAGCGATGTCAAAGCCAAGCCACACTCTACCATCCCATATCCACCACTTACTCTCTTGACACCGCCAGGTACGACGTAAGTTAATAAAACCCACAGAACTTTAAGCTGCTTTCAAATGCACACCAGTAAAGCAAAAGTGAGTGACAGCTCCACACAAGCCCATGTGAGGCAAACATTCATACAGAGAAAGTAAGAGATAGAGAACGAGAAAGAGAGAGGGGATGGGGGATGAGAGAGAGAGAAAGTAAGAGATAGAGAGAGAGGGGGGGGGGGGGGGAGAGAGAGAAAGTAAGAGATAGATAAATAGATAGAGAGATAGAGAGAGGGAAGGAGAGAGAGAGAGAGAGTAAGAGAGATAGAAAGAGAGAGAGAGAGAGACAGAGAGAGAATCAGGGCGAGTGAGCGAGAGAGAGAGAGAGAGAGAGAGAGAGAGAGAGAGAGAGAGAGAGAGAACGAGAGAGAGAGAAAGAGACCAAAAATTCTATATAACTATAGAGAGAGAAAGAGAGAGAGAGGGAGGGAGAGAGAGAGAAATAGGGAGAGAGAGAGAAGAGGAGGAGGAGACGAGAAGGGGAGAGATGAGAGAGAGAGAGAAAGGGAGGAAGGGAAGATGAGGAGGATAAGAGTGGGAAAAGGGAGGGGCAGAGAAGAAGAGGGTAGAGAAGAGGAAGAGAGGGAAGAGGAGGGGGAGAGGGAAACG
>NW_028234407.1:8780018-8785018 GCF_977035675.1 Penaeus japonicus
GGGAGGAAGGAAAGAAAGACAGTAGGGTAGAAAGAAGGAAGAGGGGAAGGAATGAAAGAAAAACGGAAGGAAGAGAGTGAGAGAGGGAAACGAGATCAGAACCCTAACAGCACACGCGTATTAGCCACACGTAGATCCGCAGAACGCTTAACCGAAAGGGTAGAAAATCCAAAACATTTAAATGCCTGGGTTGTAATAATCGTTGCTGATTACATAGTTTTAATTCCGCGCATTAGTGTTCAGAGATAATGACAGTGAATTTACAAGAGGAATTTGTACTAAAAATAGTATTATGTACAAGGCCATGTGTCGCCATACCCAAAACTGGCTCTTAGTGAATGGAGGCAAAAAGTTGTTCAGTGCATAATACCGCCATTACAAGGGGGGAAAGGCGCCAAAAATACGAAGATCTGATGCAAACTCGGTACTTCACCCTCTCCCACCATTCTTATTTCTTATATACACGTACGTCACTGACCACCTAATTTCCAACTGGCGTAACACATAAAGCAAAAAGAAACACCCAATAGAAAATTAAAAAACAAGAGAAAATCAGAAACAAACGAAGATTCAAAGAATTGACGTCAAAAGAGAGAAAAAGAAATAAATGGAATCGGATGACGCGCCGTGATTCGCTGACCTCGGAGCCAATCAGCGACAAGCCTGAGAGACTAATCTCCCTCGCGAACCAATGATAAGCAAACAAAAATGAAAAGGGGGAGGAGCTTAGGCCAAACAATTTTCAAGCAAACAACCCTCCCCTTCAGCCTTCATTACACCCATGCACATGCAACAACGTCATAGTCTGGATTCACCAAGTGTTTCCGTCTAAATTTAGTCTCGAGGGGGAAATGTTCATAATATAAAGAGAGTATCTGGCAATCGCTGCACTCGTGCTGGTATATTTGCACAGGTTCGTGTGTTTGTATAAATATGATTATGATTTCCAAATTATCCTTATCCAGTTTATTATGTTTATACAAAGAAGGAATTAGTGTAAAAAAAACACATCAAGGCAAGTGATTATAGGAGGAAAATTGACACGTAAATGATTGTCAGTCGGGAATTTTTTAATAGTAATTACGAGATTAATAATTGCCCGGTAATGACCAACAAAGTATGTGTTACGTGTCAGGTAATTGCTGGATGGGAAGGCTAATGATTAGTCGGTTAATTGCAAGATTGGGCGTTATGTTGCAGCTTATTCCAAAGTTGGTAATAGCTCCGACATGTAGGCTGTACGTAAGGCTCACGATCGCATTAATTTCGAAAGCAGTCTCGTCCTTACTGAGCGCCGGACCCGGAACATAACCTTCTCTTCAGACTTCTTTTTATGGCATTTGATGCAAAATTAATAACTTGACTTGTCGGGAAGTTTTGGAGTTGCGAGTTTCGGTAGAGAGAGTGTATGACCGACAGGAAATATGTGATTTTTTTTTCTTTTTTCTTGAACTGGCTTATTTCTTTCCGGATATTTTCACTCGTCTTATGAAAGTTATGAAAATCATTATTTCTATAATTTATCTTACTATAATTTATTCACAATTAAGCTATCATGATATTTAATATTATTGACTTTAATATCATTGACTCTATTTCTAATACCATAAAAATAATTGAGAAAGACCAAACAAAAAGAAACAAAACCGGTCGAAGCGAAAAGATTTCCCGTATGTTTGTTTGTTTGTTTGTTTGTGCGCCAAGCAATCAGACTCGAACGCTGTCGAACTTTCGCGAAGTTTCAACTCTCTCAGATATTACAAAGTTCGAAGGAGATAAAAGAAAGGAAAACTTTGAACATTTCCAAACACCGATTTTCTGCAAAATAAAACATAATCACAAAGGTGGAAATAAGTCTAGCGAGGATTTCACATTTCATGAGCAGAGAGTTGCAACTTCCGGAGGCATTGCAACAGACCCTCTTTTGCATGCAGGAAGAGCGCCGTCGAGCAACCCCTCCCTACGCAGGGTGCAGATCCGGCTTGTTTTACTTCAGTCGGGGCTTTCACACTCGAAGGGAAAAGAGCATTGGCCCTTTTTTTAAACGCTCTCTCTCTGTCTTTCTCTTTCTCTCTCTCTTCTTTCTTCTCTCTCTCTCTTCCCCTCACCTCACTCTGTATTTCTCTCTCTCTCTCTCTCGCTCTCTCTCTCCCTCCCTCTCTCTCCCTCTCCCTCTCTCTCTCTCTCTCTCTCTCTCTCTCTCTCTTTCTCTCTCTCTCTCTTCTCGATGTTCTTCTCTCTCTTTCTTTATCTTTTTGGTTTACAGCCACAGGGATCAAGTAAGAACGAGGAGATGCCAGAAGTCAGCGAGATGGCTTGGAGGAAAAGCTTGCTTTTGTTGCCGGGGACTTGTGCGAACCTATAGTGTGCGAGTGACAGTGCTCCATCACTTAGCCTTCGACCGAAGCTCAGTCTCTTTCTTTCTCTTTCTCTCTCTCTCTCTCTCTCTCTCTCTCTCTCTCTCTCTCTCTCTCTCTCTCTCTCTCTCTCTCGCTCTATCCACCCCCCTCTTTCTTTCTCCTTCTTTCTCTATATCTTTTTCCCTCCCTCTCTCTTTCTTTCTTTCTCTATATATTTTCCCTTTCTCTCTCTCTCTCTTTTCCTCTTCCTTTTTTCATTCTAACTTCCTTTGTTCAGACTCTCTCTTTGTCTTTATTTCTCTCTCTCTCTCTCTCTCTCTCACACACACACACAATCTATTAATCCTAGAATAACTTTTTAGTATTCTCGTTCATGTCTATTCCTTTTCTGTCGGATTTCAATAGATGCATTATGCCAAGTTTTATTTTTAGGTCTGGCACATATCCGTTCATTTACATTATCATTTTACAGAACTATTTTTTTTTCTATTAATCTGTGAAGATTTAGAGAACAAAGTTTAACTGAATATGTTAATATGAAATCCCTGGAATTAGAATACATTTTGTCAACCGGAAATATCTCACGCACAATGTATGTATTTTGGTGTTGATATATATGCATATATATGTATGTGTATGTAAATTTGTGTGTGTGTATGTGTGTGTGTGCGTGTCTGTGTGTGTGTGTTTGTGTGAGTGTGTATATGTAAATTTGTATATATGTGTGTGTATCTGTGTGTGCGTGTGCGTGCGCGTGCGTGCATATACATCCATCCATTTATAGGAATAAACATATTCGTGAAAACAAGCAAGAGCATCAGAGCCATAACACGGGGCCAGTCCAGAGCGAGCGAGATCTCTGCCGGCAACGCCTTCAGACCCCGGATCTCGAGAGCCGAAACCAGCCCTGAGGCGGGACCGAACAAACCTAATTTCGCTGTACTCTAATGTCCCAATTTCGGCATTTGGAAAATCTAAAGTTCCGGTCACTTGTCGTTGTTCATGAGTGGTTGCGGTGCCTCTGTATTTTCCTGTGAATGTTTGTGTCCTTGGTTGTATTTCATACGCCGAGGTTGCCGGTTATAAATAGAATAATTTGGAGCGTAATCAAAATTTCTCGTAGCAATTACCGTCGTCTCATCATGACGAAAATAGGAAAGGCATTTTCCTTTGTTTATCTTTCATGCCAACTTATTATTACTTTTATCTTTTTAAACCCCACTTTCTGCATTTTTATGTAATTACAATATAATCTAAAAGAAAAAAACAAAAAATGAATAGATAAATAAAGATCCGAGCTTAACAGGAACTAGTTTCTCGCGCGCAAACACCGTCCATTTTGGGTGTGATGAGGCCGTTTTTCCCTGTCATTTGGAAATACATAACAAGATATAGACTGCCGTTGGGCTATGGAACAACCATTTAACCTAATTACATGTCAGTCCTCCTCCAACCAGGCCCCTTTTCCCCCGCGCCATTTAACCTGTGCAATTTATCTGACAAACTCTGACATAATGCTCGCTGGCTATCGCTCTCCCTCCCAGCTGATGCGGAACAGAGAGGTTGCGCGGATTTCTGTGCTTGCAGGTCATGTAACTAGTGGTCAGCATACTAGCAGGCGGATTATTCGGCATGGTTTGCGGTTATATTTCTCTACTAGCAGGTCACGTAACTAGCGCTCAGCCTATTCTACAGGCGGCTTATTAAGCAAGTTTTGAGATTGTGTTTACTTTATTTTTCTGCTAGTGGGTGATACAAGTACTGGTCAGAATACTAGCAGGTGACTTATTATACATATGCCGGAATTAGATTCCCCGGACTTCTCTACTAGCATGTAACATAACTAGCGTTCAGCCTATTAGTAAGTGACTTGTTTATACTTTAAGAGTAACAAGGTACCCACGAGTTCGCAAAGTAATAAGCTTACTCGCTATGCTAGCAGAGTTTTCATATGGAAAATTACTCATGGAATTTTGTTCATGACTAGGAGATCACTCGATTCCCAAATGACTCTTAACGCTGGTCATATAACTAGCAGCCCATCCCTACTAGCAGGTCACCTTTATGCAAGCCATGTAGTAAGTTCACTGCATTTATGCAGGAATGTAAATTATGTTTAGTTTATCCACGTGCCTGGCATTATAACTAGCAAATCATTCATTACAGAGTTAAATCAACTTGCATCTTATCCAACCGATTTGAAGCTATTAATCTTTATCACTAACGAATCTATGAACCATCCAAATCAATTAACTAGCATACCACTTTCTTCATTCAACAGGTCCTTCAGCACGATAGGTCATTAACGTAAAAGGTCATTATCGTTACAGGTCATGAGGCATTGAAGGTCACACACCCGAGTAATCAACCTTAGAATTCAGTCATTAAAAAAAATATGTCGCTTTATCCCCGTCAGAAAAAAATGGATTGCAAAAATGAATTGCAAAAGTCTAGATACAGTATCGTTTGTTGATTGATATAAGATTATTTATTATGTATAACGATAAATTATTCAGTTCAAGTTATTTAAGAATTCATCTTGATGTTTCTGTTCTTTTATATTCACGTCATATATTTCTTTTATTATTATTCACGTCATTTTATTCACGTAATTAAGAATAGGGTGTTTGGAAAGGACAG
>NW_028234407.1:8822518-8825018 GCF_977035675.1 Penaeus japonicus
TCTTTCCTTCTCCCTCCCTTTCCTTCCCTCCCTCTCTTGCTCCTTCCCTCCCCCCCTCCCTCCCCCCCCTCCCTCCCTCCCTCCCTCCCTCTCTCCTACTCCCTCCCCCCCCTCCCTCCATCTCTCTATCTCTCTCCCCTTCTCACCCCAACCTCCCCTCCCCCAACACCCCCCTTCCCTGTCTACCCATACCCCACCCCCACACACACCCCTTCCCTGTCTACCCTCCCCCACACACACACACCCCTTCCCTGTCTACCCTCCCCACCCCCACACACACACCCCTTCCCTGTCTACCCTCCCCCCCCCCACACCCCACACACACACCCCTTCCCTGTCTACCCTCCCCCCCCACACACCCCACCCCCACAACCCTTCCCTGTCTACCCATGTTTGCAGCCCAAGTTTAAGGCGGACGAGCTCGAGATCTCCTTGTCAGTTCAGAGCGACCGAGAAACAGCGGCAGCGTCTTCTAACTTCTTCGCGCCCCGGTCGGCTCGAAGTGTTGCCAAGTATTGCTGACAGACTAATTGGGAAGAGGGCGGTTGTGTAGATAGGATTGTTGTGTGTGGGGATGGGGGGGGTGGGGGTAGGTGTGTTGGAGTGGATGGGTGGGTGGATGGATGGGTGGGTGGGTGGGTGCTTGTGTGTGTTGGAGTGGGTGAGTGGGTGGGTGGTTGGATGGGTGTTTGTGTGTTGGAGTGGGTGGATTGGTTTTGTGGGATGTGGGTTGGTGTTTGAGGGTGTGTGTGTGTGTGTGTGTGTGTGTGTGTGTGTGTGTGTGTGTGTGTGTGTGTGTGTGTGTGTGTGTGTGTGTGTGTGTGTGTGTGTGTGTGTGTGTGTGTGTGTGTGTGTGTGTGTGTGTGTGTGTGTGTGTGTGCGTGTGTACATCTACGAAAGTGTGTGAAATGCTTGAATGATGAAACCTCTCCCAAAGAATAATAAACCACTTTCCATTCTTCTTTTTTTTCCCAAAGACCCGGCTGATGATCACTCCCACGCCAACGGCTTCCTCTTCTCCCCTTCTCTTCCCCTTCCTCTTCCTCTTCCCGACTCCGCCCATCTCCTCATTCATCTGCAAGTCCTTGCAACTTTCTCAAGAAATTCCCTGCAACGCCTCTCCTTTTACGTCCCTTATAACTTCATCCAGTGCCCCTAACTTGACTAATTACATATTCCTTGATACTTTTTTTTTTAGATTTTTTTTTTCTGCCTACTTTTATGTTCGACTCTTATCACTAGCACTTGTTTCTCTTGTTTTCTCTCTCTCGTTTCTTTCTATATCGTTCATTGATAACCTTATAGATAACTTGATAGGATTTACACCCTATCCCCTTTCTTCTTAATCTCATAATTCTAATTCCTCATATTTGTATGTCGATCTATCATATCGCGCTGTTTGTATCTTCGTTTGTTTCTCTGCGTCCTCTATTTCTCACAATATCCTCATAAAAAGCTCTTTCTCTATCATCATCTTCCCTCAAGACTCCGTCATTGCCAATTATGATTCCCTCATTTTCCGTCCCTCTAAATAGCCTGATCATTTCTTTTTTCTTTTTTCTTTTTTCTTTACGTTCCGAAATGTCCACACTCGTAAGTCTTCCATTTGCGTTAACCATTCTAGAACCATTTCCTTGCAAACTCTCCTTCTCTAATATCCATGTTCATAATTACTCTATCTTCATTTATTCATTCTTTAGCTGTTCTGCCTTTCATCTTACCCCCCTCCCCCCTCCGCTCCTCCTCTCTAGCTCTCTCTCTCTCTCTCTTCTCTCTTGCCATCCTCATCCATCTTCTTCACGCCTTTTTTTAAATCTCTCTCTTTCGTCTGTCCTTTCTCGCTCACTCCTACCTCGTCCTTTCTTTCCTACCTTCCCTGCCCTCCCCATTCTCTCTCTCTCTTTCTCTCTCACTCTCTATCTCTATCTATATCTCTATCTCTATCTCTATCTCTCTATATCTCTCTCTTTCTCTCTCACTCTCTCTCTCTATCTCTATCTCTATCTCTATCTCTCTATCTATCTATCTATATCTCTTCTGTCTGTCTGTCTCTCTCTCTCTCTCTCTTTATATATATATATATATATATATATATATATATATATATATATATATATATATATATCCATCTATCTATCTATCCATCTATCTATCTCCCTCTCTCTCTCTCTCTCTCTCTCTCTCTCTCTCTCTCTCTCTCTCTCTCTCTCTCTCTCTATCTTCCCCCTCTCCTCTCTCTCTCTCTCTCTCTCTCTCTCTCTCTCTCTCTCTCTCTCTCTCTCTCTCTCGCAAACACACACACACACACAAACACACACACACTATATATATATCTTTCTCTCCCTTTCTCTCTATTTCTCTCTATCTCTCTCTCTATCTCTGCCTCAGTCTCCCTCTCTCTTTCCCTCCCCCCTCTCTCCCCTCTCTCTCATCACCCCCCCTCCTCACCAACCCTTCCATCTCTCTTCCTCTGCCTGCCTTCTCCCTCCCTCCATAACCC
>NW_028234407.1:8842518-8845018 GCF_977035675.1 Penaeus japonicus
ATTAATTATATTTTATATATCCTAAATTCATTCTTTTATATCACTAAATTCTTTATCATTACTATCCTACAATTGCGATAGCTGATCGCTCATCTAGTCCACTCAATTCATTTTCATTCTCTCCACTACCTTCGCACTAGGACTCGCGCAGAGAGAAAGGATTGAGATGGAGAGGGAGAGAAAGATTGGATGGATAGGAGAGAGAAGATTGGATCGGAGAGGGCTGAGAGGAAAGATTGGATGTGAGAGGGGAGAGAAAGGATTGGATGGAGAGGGACGAGAAAGATTGGATGGAGGAGGGAGAGGAAAGATTGGATGGAGGAGGGAGGATGGAAAGATTGGATGGACGATGGAGAGAGGAGCGATTGGATGGAGATGGGAGATGAAAGATTGGATGGAAGAGGGAGAAGAGTGAAGTTGGAGGGTGGTGATGGAGAGGAAAAAAAAAAAAGGATTGGATGTGCGAGGGAGAGGGAGAAAGATTGGATGGAGATGGAGAGAAAGATTGGATGGGGATGGAGAGAGAGAGAGGGATGGGATGGAGAGGGAGAGAAAGATTGGATGAGAGAGGGAGACGAACGATTGGATTGGTAGATGGAGAGAAAGTTGGATGGTGAGCATGGAGAGAGAAAGATTGGATGGAGAGGGAGAGAAAGATTGGATGGAGAGGGAGAGAAAGATTGGATGGGGATGGAGAGAGAGAGAAAGATTGGATGGAGAGGGAGAGAAAGATTGGATGGGGATGGAGAGAGAGAGAAAGATTGGATGGAGATGGAGAGAAAGATTGGATGGAGAGGGAGAGAAAGATTGGATGGAGATGGAGAGAAAGATTGGATGGAGAGGGAGAGAAAAGTTTGGATTTGGGAGGATGAGAGAGAATGATTGGATGGAGAGGAGAGAGATGAGAAAGATTTGGTGCGGAGATGGACGAGAACGATTGGATGGAGAGGGAGAGAAAGATTGGATGGGGAATGGGAGATAGAGAGGGAAAGTTGGATGGGAGCGGAGAGAAAGATTGGATGGAGAGGGAGAGAAGATTGGATGGAGTGGAGAACGAAGCCCCCTCTTGGAGGAGAGGGAGAGAAAGATTGGATGGAGATGGAGAGAAAGATTGGATGGAGAGGGAGAGAAAGATTGGATGGGGATGGAGAGAGAGAGGAAGATAGATTGGATGGGGATGGAGCAGCGGGAGCGAAAGAAAGATGGGATGGAGAGGGAGAGAAAGATTGGATGGAGAGGGAGAGAAAGATTGGATGGAGATGGAGAGAAAGATTGGATGGAGATGGAGAGAAAGATTGGATGGAGAGGGAGAGAAAGATTGGATGGAGAGGGAGAGAAAGATTGGATGGAGAGGGAGAGAAAGATTGGATGGAGAGGGAGAGAAAGATTGGATGGAGAGGGAGAGAAAGATTGGATGGGGATGGAGAGAGAGAGAAAGATTGGATGGAGATGGAGAGAAAGATTGGATGGAGAGGGAGACGCGAAGATTGTGGAGATGGAGAGAAAGATTGGTTGGAGAGGATGAGAAAGCTGGATGGAGAGGGCGGAAAGCTGGATGGAGAGGGAGAGAAGATTGGTGGGGATGGAGAGAGAGAGAAGGATTGGCTGGAGGATGGAGAGAAGATTGGATGGGGATGGAGGAGAGAGAAAGATTGGATGGATGGGGGAGAGAAAGCGTGGATGGAGATGCGAGTGAAAAGATTGGATGGGGATGGAGAGCGAGAGAAGATGGATGGAGAGGGAGAGAAGATTGGATGGGGAATGGAGAGAGAGAGAAAGATTGGATGGAGATGGAGAGAAAGATTGGATGGGGATGGAGAGAGAGAGAAAGATTGGATGGAGATGGAGAGAAAGATTGGATGGAGAGGGAGAGAAAGATTGGATGGAGATGGAGAGAAAGATTGGATGGAGAGGGAGAGAAAGATTGGATGGAGATGGAGAGAAAGATTGGATGGAGAGGGGAGGATGAACGAATTGGATGGAGAAGGAGAGAAAGATTGGATGGAGAGGGAGAGAATGATTGGATGGGAGGGAGAGACAAAGATTGTGATGGAAGATGGGGAGAAAGAAAGTGGTGGAGAGTGCGAGAGAAAGATTGGATGGAGATGGAGAGAGAGAGGAGAAAGATTGGATGGAGATGGGATGAGAAAAGATTGGATGGAAGAGGGAAGAGAAAGAATGGATGGAGATGGAGAGAAAGATTGGATGGAGAGGGAAGGAGAAAGATTGGGGTGGAGAAGGGAGACGAAATGGATTGGGATGGTGAGAGAGAGATAAGATTGGATGGAGGGGATGGAGAGAAGATTGGGATGGAGAGGGACGAGAAAGATTGGATGGGGATGGAGAGAGAGAGAAAGATTGGATGGAGAGGGAGAGAAAGATTGGATGGAGAGGGAGAGAAAGATTGGATGGAGAGGGAGAGAAAGATTGGATGGAGAGGGAGAGAAAGATTGGATGGAGAGGGAGAGAAAGATTGGATGGGGATGGAGAGAGAGAGAAA
>NW_028234407.1:8879058-8881558 GCF_977035675.1 Penaeus japonicus
ACCTCTCCTTGGTCTTCCTCCTCCTCTTCCTTATTATTTATTCTCTTTCCTTCTTCCTTTTCTCTTCCCTCCTCTTGTTCCCCTCCTCTTCTCCGTTCTCTTGTTCGTTTTTTTTTTTTTTTTTTCTTTTTCTTTCTCGTTTTTGTTTTTTTTTTTTTTTTTTCTCTTTTTCTCCTCTCTTCTTTCTCTTCTCTTTCCTCCTCTCTCTCCTCCTCTCTTCCTCCTTCTTTCTCTCCTCTCCCTCTTTTTTCTTCTCTCCTTCCTCCTTTTCCTTTCTTCTCTCCCTCCTTTTACCCTTCTCTCCTCCTTCTCTATCTCCCTCTTCCTCCTTCTTCTCTCCTCTTCTCCTCCTTCTTCTCCTCTTTCTCCACTTCTTCATCTTCGTCCTCTTTCTTCTCCTTCTCTTCCTGTCCCTCTTCCTTCTCCTGTTTCTCCTCTCTTTCCCCATTTTTACTATTGCTTCTCTTCTTCCTTTTTCTCCTTCTCCTGCTGCTCTTCATCTTCTTCCTCCTCTTCCTATTTCTTCTCCTCGTCTTCCTTCTTATTATTCTCCTCTTTATCTCCATTTCCCCCGCTTCTCTTTTTCCTCTTCTTCTTTTTTTCTGCTTCCTCCTCCTCCTCTTTTTCCTCCTCCTCTTCCTCCTCCTCTTCCTCTTCCTCTTCCTCTTCCTCCTCCTCCTCCTCCTCCTCCTCCTCCTCCTCCTCCTCCTCCTCCTCCTCCTCCTCCTCCTCCTCCTCCTCCTCCTCCTCCTCCTCTTCCTCCTCTTCCTCCTTCTCCTCTTCCTCCTTTTCCCCCTTCCTCTCCTCCTTCTTCTTCCCCCCATTTATCCCCATATCTTCATCTTGTCACTTTCGATCAAAATGAGGAAGTGTCGAGGATATGTCAACACCTTCCATGACGTAACTCCCGTTCTTGATCTCCTTCTCTCGCTCTCTCTATTGCTCTTTCTCTCTTTCTCTTTTGCTCTTTCTCTCTTTCTCTTTTGCTCTTTCTCTCTTTCTCTCTTTCTCTTTTGCTCTTTCTCCTTTGTTCTTTCTCTCTTTCTCTTTTGCTCTTTCTCTCTTTCTATTTTGCTCTTTCTCTCTTTCTCTTTTGCTCTTTCTCTCTTTCTATTTTGCTCTTTCTCTCTTTCTATTTTGCTCTTTCTCTCTTTCTATTTTGCTCTTTCTCTCTTTCTCTTTTGCTCTTTCTCTCTTTCTCTCTTTCTCTTTTGCTCTTTCTCTTTTGTTCTTTCTCTCTTTCTCTTTTGTTCTTTCTCTCTTTCTATTTTGCTCTTTCTCTCTTTCTATTTTGCTCTTTCTCTCTTTCTCTTTTGCTCTTTCTCTCTTTCTCTTTTGCTCTTTCTCTCTTTCTATTTTGCTCTTTCTCTCTTTCTCTTTTGCTCTTTCTCTCTTTCTATTTTGCTCTTTCTCTCTTTCTCTTTTGCTCTTTCTCTCTTTCTATTTTGCTCTTTCTCTCTTTCTATTTTGCTCTTTCTCTCTTTCTCTTTTGCTCTTTCTCTCTTTCTCTCTTTCTCTTTTGCTCTTTCTCTTTTGTTCTTTCTCTCTTTCTCTTTTGTTCTTTCTCTCTTTCTATTTTGCTCTTTCTCTCTTTCTATTTTGCTCTTTCTCTCTTTCTCTTTTGCTCTTTCTCTCTTTCTCTTTTGCTCTTTCTCTCTTTCTATTTTGCTCTTTCTCTCTTTCTCTTTTGCTCTTTCTCTCTTTCTATTTTGCTCTTTCTCTCTTTCTATTTTGCTCTTTCTCTCTTTCTATTTTGCTCTTTCTCTTTCTATTTTGCTCTTTCTCTCTTTCTATTTTGCTCTTTCTCTCTTTCTCTTTTGCTCTTTCTCTCTTTCTATTTTGCTCTTTCTCTCTTTCTCTTTTGCTCTTTCTCTCTTTCTCTCTTTCTCTTTTGCTCTTTCTCTTTTGTTCTTTCTCTCTTTCTCTTTTGCTCTTTCTCTCTTTCTATTTTGCTCTTTCTCTCTTTCTCTTTTGCTCTTTCTCTCTTTCTATTTTGCTCTTTCTCTCTTTCTATTTTGTTCTTTCTCTCTTTCTCTTTTGCTCTTTCTCTCTTTCTATTTTGCTCTTTCTCTCTTTCTATTTTGCTCTTTCTCTCTTTCTATTTTGCTCTTTCTCTCTTTCTCTTTTGCTCTTTCTCTCTTTCTCTTTTGCTCTTTCTCTCTTTCTCTTTTGCTCTTTCTCTCTTTCTATTTTGCTCTTTCTCTCTTTCTATTTTGCTCTTTCTCTCTTTCTATTTTGCTCTTTCTCTCTTTCTCTTTTGCTCTTTCTCTCTTTCTATTTTGCTCTTTCTCTCTTTCTCTTTTGCTCTTTCTCTCTTTCTCTTTTGCTCTTTCTCTCTTTCTATTTTGCTCTTTCTCTCTTTCTCTTTTGCTCTTTCTCTCTTTCTATTTTGCTCTTTCTCTCTTTCTCTTTTGCTCTTTCTCTCTTTCTCTCTTTCTCTTTTGCTCTTTCTCTTTTGTTCTTTCTCTCTTTCTATTTTGCTCTTTCTCTCTTTCTATTT
>NW_028234407.1:8909058-8911558 GCF_977035675.1 Penaeus japonicus
TCTCCCTCATCCCTAACATTTCTCAACTATATCCCTAGTTCAAAATTGATTACTTGAAAAATAAATCTTACGATATGTACTTGTCGAAACAAATACAAATTAATTTCTAAATTCTACTGTATGTCTAACCAAGAAATAAAACAGGAAAAAAAAAATGATAAAGATTAATTAATTAGAATATAAAAAATTACTCCAACTCCCCCTGTCTACACCCCCACCCCCACCCCCACCCCCCTCCCATTCCCACACTAGACCTCCGAGCTGTTGTCTCACACTGTTACCAACTCAAGGCTACCTCATCCAGCTAATGGTATACGTGTATGAAAAACACTCGACGCTCTGCGAGGCCCTGGCATCATCTTCGCCCACGCTCTTTTCCTCGGCTGGCGGCGTTGGCAACACTGTGCGAGTAATGTTGTGGTGTTGGTAATGCTGCCTTTTCACTTTTTTTTTTTTTTTAGTTTTGTTTTTCTTTCTTTTCGTCTCTTTTTTTTCTTTTTTTTTCTTTTTTCTCTGGGCATTTTTTTTCTTTGTTATTTTTCGAGGGGTAGTTCGCTCACGTATTCTTCTGCCTCGTGCCTTTGGAGATATGTATATAAATAATATATATATATATATATATATATATATAATATTATAATATATATATATATATTCGATATATCAATATATGCTTATATATAATATCTTAAATAAATATATAATATACTATATATATATATATAGATTCTATATGTATATATATGTGTGTGTGTGTGTGTGTGTGTGTGTGTGTGTGTGTGTGTGTGTGTGTGTGTGTGTGTGTGTGTGTGTGTGTGTGTGTGTGTGTGTGTGTGTGAGTGTGTGTGTGTGTGTGTGAGTCAAGTAAGGGAAATAAGTGTAAAGGAATCAAGATTATACAATAATAATACCATTAACCATAAAAAAATATCAGTGATAAAAAGATAATTAAAAACGAGGCAAAGGTACGACTGAGAAATCGCCATGTTTGTTTCATTAAGCTGAAAATCTTAAGATAATTACAAGATGGAGAACGAAAGATGAAATAATGAAACAAAAACAGGCTATTATCTGCCTTCAATTAAACTCTTTCCAAATACTCTTTCCTTTGATCTCTCGTCTTACTTCTTTTTACTCTTTTTATTCTCCCTTTCTCTATCTTTCCCGTCTACCTTATTCCCTTTTCCCTTCTATCTTTCTCCTCCCCTTTCTTCCCTCTCTTTTTCTCGAGCTTTTTCCTTCACTTCTCTCCCCTCTCCCTTCTCTCTAGTTTAACTTTACTTTTCTCCCATTCCTTTTCCTTCTTTATCTTCCCTCCCCTTATTCCCTTCCTTCTCCCTCCTTCCCTCCTATCTCTCTTCTACTTCCTATCTCTTCCTTCCATCTTCTTCTCCCTTCCTTCATTTTCTCCCTTCCATCCTATCTCCCCTTTCTCTCCTATCTCCTCCTTCCCTCCTTGCTATCTCATCCTTCCCTGCTTTTCTCCCTTCCTTCATTTTCCCCCTTCCCTCTTATCTCTTCTTTCTCATCTATTTCTTCTTCACCTCCCTTTCTCCCTTCCCTCCCTGTCGCTCTTCCTTCTTCGCCCTTTCTCAATCTATCGCCTCCCTCTTCATTTCCCTCTTCGCCCTTTCTCAATCTATCGCCTCCCTCTTCATTTCCTTCTTCCTTCTCAAACTGCAACATATCCCCTCTCACTCTTTCTTCCGCCTACCCTATCCCTTCCTTCTTTCCTCTCCCTTCTCCTTCTATTTTTCCTATCACCCTCTGTCTCTCTCTCTCTCTCATTCTCTCTCTCTCTCTCTCTCTCTCTCTCTCTCTCTCTCTCTCTCTCTCTCTCTCTCTCTCTCTCTCTCTCTCTCTCTCTCTCTCTCTCTCTCTCTCTCTCTCTCTCTCTCTCTTTCCTTCCTTCCTTCCTTCCTTCCCTTCCTTCCTCTCTCCCTCCCTCCCGCTTCCCTCCTTCTTCCTCTTGCATCTCCCTACCACTTCCCTCCTTACTCCTCTTGCATCTCCCATCCTCCATTCCTCTCCCTTCTCCCCTTTCCCCTCTCTCCTCTCCCTTCTCCCCTTTTCTCTTTCCCCCCTCTCCTCTTCCATCTCCCCTCTCCCCTTTCCCTTATCCCCTTTCCCCTTTCCCATTTCCCTTCTCCCCTCTTCCCTTTCCCATTTCCCTTCTCCCCTCTCCCCTTTCCCCTCTCCCCTCTCCCCTCTTCCCTCTCCCCCTCTCCCCCTCTCCCCTAGCCCCTCTCCCCTCTCCCCTCACCCCTTTCCCCTTTCCTCTTTCCTCCTCCCCCTTTCCCCTCTCCCCTATCCCCTTTCCTCTCTCCCCTATCCCCTCTACCCTTTCCCATTTCACCCTCCCCTCTCCCCTCTCCCCTTTCCCCCTCCCCCTCCCCCCTCTCCCCTGTCCCCTCTCCTCTCTTCCCTCTCCCCTCTCCCCCTCTCCCCTCTCCGTTCCATCTCTCGCCCTCTCCCCGTTTATCCTCTTCCCCCTCTCGCT
>NW_028234407.1:8935154-8937654 GCF_977035675.1 Penaeus japonicus
AGAGAAGACGTAGAGAGAAGGAATTGTCAGAGAGAAGGAATTGTCAGAGAGAAGGAATCGTCAGAGAGAAGGAATTGTCAGAGAGAAGGAATCGTCAGAGAGAAGGAATTGTCAGAGAGAAGGAATCGTCAGAGAGAAGGAATCGTCAGAGAGAAGGAATTGTCAGAGAGAAGGAATCGTCAGAGAGAAGGAATCGTCAGAGAGAAGGAATCGTCAGAGAGAAGGAATCGTCAGAGAGAAGGAATCGTCAGAGAGAAGGAATCGTCGAAAGGACTTCAGAGAGGAAGTAAGGAAGAGAAGAAGGAGGATTCAACAGAGAGAAGGAATCGTCAGAGAGAAGGAATTGTCAGAGAGAAGGAATCGTCAGAGAGAAGGAATCGTCAGAGAGAAGGAATTGTCAGAGAGAAGGAATCGTCAGAGAGAAGGAATTGTCAGAGAGAAGGAATCGTCAGAGAGAAGGAATTGTCAGAGAGAAGGAATCGTCAGAGAGAAGGAATCGTCAGAGAGAAGGAATCGTCAGAGAGAAGGAATTGTCAGAGAGAAGGAATCGTCAGAGAGAAGGAATTGTCAGAGAGAAGGAATTGTCAGAGAGAAGGAATTGTCAGAGAGAAGGAATCGTCAGAGAGAAGGAATCGTCAGAGAGAAGGAATCGTCAGAGAGAAGCCGTCAAGAGAAGAATCGTCAGAGAAGGAATGTCAGAGAAGGAATCGTCAGAGAGAAGGAATCGTCTCAGAGAGAAGGAATCGTCAGAGAGAAGGAATCGTCAGAGAGAGAGAATTGTCAGAGAGAAGGAATTATCAGAGAGAAGGAATCGTCAGAAAGAAGGAATCGTCAGAGAGAAGGAATTGTCAGAGAGAAGGAATTGTCAGAGAGAAGGAATTATCAGAGAGAAGGAATCGTCAGAGAGAAGGAATCGTCAGAGAGAAGGAATCGTCAGAGAGAAGGAATTGTCAGAGAGAAGGAATTGTCAGAGAGAAGGAATTGTCAGAGAGAAGGAATTATCAGAGAGAAGGAATCGTCAGAAAGAAGGAATCGTCAGAAAGAAGGAATCGTCAGAGAGAAGGAATTATCAGAGAGAAGGAATCGTCTGAGAGAAGGAATCGTCTGAGAGAAGGAATTGTCAGTTAAAAACGGGATCCTGTGAGAGAAAGTGCGGGGGATGTATCGTAGGCGGGCACGGAGGTTTAGAGGGAGCCTGGATAGATCCTGAAAACATGCTAATTCCCAGGATTCCAGGGACCTGTGATCTTACGTAACCTTTCCGGTTATACCGTTCATTGCATGTTACTACAGTGGATATGACTGATGGAGGAGGGAAGACTTTCCCGAAGTCTTGACTAATTTCTAGGGACCCTATTCATTCCTGTTCACTGATAGATCCCTCTGACTGATCTATCTGTGCTTAAAATTACAATCTTTTTCCTTAGAATGACTCGAAGCACAGACTTTTTGCCAGCACCTTCCGTCATTGTTCTGTCTGGCTTATGCATGTTGGCGATGTGCTTGCTCTGTCCACAACAGCCATATCCCTTTCTTAGATTTTCTGGAGGTTGACAATAAGTGTTTTTTTGTTGTTGTTGTGGTTGTATAGAAAACGCACAGCAAGACCTATGTGCAAATCTTCTCCAGTCCTCTCCTTTTTCCTTCCAGAAAGGTGTCACCACTTCTTTTTTTTTCCTTCGTGAATAAATCTCAAATCCACAGTTTCCCTAAGTCGATCTTTCGTTACCTGAAGGCAAAAGCCCCCGCCCCCCCCCCCTCACGATTTCTGGTCTTCTTCGTCTTGCTTTATACGGTTCCCTCTTCGCTTTTTCTCACCAATACACTTTCCTCTTGGAACGTACCAACTCACTCTCCACCCCCCCAGAGAGATTGTTGCACCATATTTTATTCCTTCTACCAATGTCAGAAGCAACATTTTCTCTCAGCAATGCAATATATACCCTCTTATATGTACGTACTGTGTACCCTCGCGCTGACATCCACGGCTGCGAGCTATTGAATTCTCTAATCAATCAGAGACTCAACAGAGACAACAATTCCTCGCAGTTGAGGGCCTTCTCTTTTACCATGGCCTGCTAGTGTGACCCTGATTGGTTTGGCCCTCCTACGCGCGCGTGTCTGTGTGTGTGTTTGTGTGTGTTTGTTTGTGTGTGTGTGTGTGTGTGTGCTTGTGTAAGTGTTCGTGTGAATGTGCACAAGTACCCAAAAACTATGCAGATCTGCCCGTTGTCCTCATCTGCAGCGCCATCATGCACCCTCACAAGATGAAAGCTCCTGAAGTCTGTTCGTCCTTCGTTGTTTACGCTTTTTATGACTGTTTCCTTGACATCAGTTATGGCGAAGCTGAAAAGATTTCCGTCAAGGATTTTAAATATTTATGCAAATATGCGTCTGGGAGTTATTACGTCATGCATGACACAAGAGGATTCGGAAAGACTGAATTATGCATGTTGTCTTCATTGTCTTCTTTTTATCTTAATATCATTATCCTCCTTTT
>NW_028234407.1:8947654-8950154 GCF_977035675.1 Penaeus japonicus
ATATGATTAGTTCCTTTGTAGAAGGAAAAAGACCGTATACAAATGCTTTATACCAGGTAGTTGACATTTTAGGGAAGCGTGCGTAATAAAGACAGCTGTTTAATTATACATACACGATTCACGTGACTGTAATTGCAAGTTTTATCTTCATCAAAAGGTAAAGTTGCATTAATATGTATTTCTAATTACTTAATTTAATAGATTTTTACTCATGTGATGGTTAAACAGTTAATTAGAGTGTCTGTAATGTTCTGTCGGTTAATGTAAAAAAAAAAAAAAAAAAAAAAAAAAAAAAAAAAAAAAAAAAAAAAAAAAAAAACTACAACACAATGGTAACTTTTTTTTATCAAAGGAACTTATTTCTTCAAAGTGACATCTGTGAGGTAAGAAGTGATTTCATTACCTAGATTGATTTTCCTTTTGATTTCATGAACTCAAGGTCACCTCATGACGCTAAGGTTTCTAGGATGGCTCACGGGTCAAATCTAGACAAATAGAACAGAATGCTTCAGAAAATTAAACAAAAATACCATGTTAATTTAAACATTTGGAAAAAGTACCTATACCACATATATTACCAGATGTGATATATTGAATCAAGAATAAATGGGACATCTGTTTGGATTTTCAGGCAAATACGCAAACCCAAACCCGGTGGTAGAGATTTTGAGATTGAGAATATTATCTAAAAAAGAAAAAAAAATAGATAAATAAATAAATAAATAAAATAAAAATGGTAGCTGCTAAGTAAAATCGTCAGAAGGGAATTTAGCAGAATCAAAAAATTAGCGAAATCCGAAGCGAGAACTTTGCTTAACTGCCTTGTTATATTCATTGAATAAATCAGATATGCATTTGTATCCGTGAATGAGAAAGTAACTAAGAGATTATTTATAGAGGGAACAGTACACTTTGTGGAAGTAATTGAAGGTTATTTTGTATTATTCTTCAATTATTATGCGTTCTAATTTAGTAAAATGTCCCGTATAAAAGTTGTAGTAAGAAATTGTCAAATTTAGCAGTTAGCAAGCACAGGTATTTAGTTCTCATACTTAAACTATGAGAGGAAGTGAGAGAGGGGGGAGGGAGAAGAGAGAGAGAGGGAGAGGGGGGGGGGAAGAAGAGAGAGGGGGGAGGGGGGGGGGTGAAGGGTGAAAATAAATGGTCATCCTTTTCACTCAGCCCTAAGTTTTCGCCTGGGAAGGGTATGTCTTTAACGTATCACCCTCTGTCTATATTTTGTGGACTGCTTTCTGAAATTGGTTGAAAAGCAGTGACAATGTATATCAGTAATGACATACATAAATCATTAAAAGATATCTTGAACATTTACCTGTACAGCACATTTTTTGTTCTCTTTTTTTTTTCAATTGTTTCCGGTTTTGTTTTTGTTTTTTGTTCTGCATGCCAGTGGAAAGATTTCGTTTTTGTTACATACTCAAATGAAAGACTATCTGCATCTATTAAGAACATCTTCAGTCATATCTGAATTTCTACTGTATCCTAGATTTATGTGAATGAGTAGGAGAAATTTTTGGTATGACTAGAAGCCGGAGGGCGTTGGGACGTGTTTTATTGTCATTTAATTCAGAATTTACGGCTTAGTAATGCAAAGCTGCAACATTTTTCAATTTCTTCTCTTCTCATATGACGCCTAAAAAAAATCAGTTTGTAGCTCAACGCATAATTTGTATCTTACTTGCATTGTTGATCCCTGTGGCTGTACATAAGGTTTATATTATTACATTTTGGCAATACACAATCCAGAAAGGTAGAATAAAGTTTCATAGAGAGATCATATACTCCTTTTTATAGTGGCTATAGTAGAATGAGGCTTTCTTCTGAGCTACTGTTCAAAACGTATAGTGAAAAAGGATGCCACTTTTCCAGTAGCCTTGTAACAGCTGTATATTAAAACCACATTGTCTGGCCTCCTTGTAACATTTTCTGGGATAAGAATTGCAAAATGGCTGTTATCTTCCTCGCCAGATCTTGAAATTAGCGAGAAGGTCTTCCAGTCTTGGGATGAATAGAGCAAAAACTTGGCATCACGTTGACAGAGCCCACTTGCCACTTTGACATGACTGTAGCATGATATCCTGTACTTTTATTTACTTCTTCTAATAAAAACACCTTTGAGCATCTCGGAAAGTCGGACCTAGGACAGTTTCTGTGATTTAATTTAAGTGCTTCGTTTCTGTTTTGTTTTAATTCATTCATATTGAACATGTAAAGGGAAGTGGAACATGTGAACATTATACTTGTTTAATCGTGAAAAAAATAAGTTTACTTCTACAAACAGCAGTTTTAGCAGATTAGCAGTCAGTAGATTAATCTTACTTGTGTAAATATAATTACATGTGTACTTAGGTCTTGTATACTTTGTATTTTCAGGAATGATATTTCCACTACGATAAAAAATATGAGGCAACTCACCTATTTTACTGTTTTTATATGATCAACCTATTTGATTTATCTTGGTATGATTGTGTGATAATTT
>NW_028234407.1:8962654-8967654 GCF_977035675.1 Penaeus japonicus
CCTACATGACCTCTGCATGACCTAACATATATTCATTTTCGTCCATGCGATGCGATGGAGAGAGGAAGAGGAGGAGGAGTAGGAGGTGGAGGTGGAATAGGAGGAGGAGGAGGAGGAAGAGGAGAAGGAAGAGGAGGAGGAAGAAAGGTAAGCAGGAGGTAGAGAAGGAGGGACAGGAGGAATAGAAGGAAGAGGAAGAAGAAACGGAGGAGGAGGAAGATAAGACGGAGGAGGAGGAGGAGGATAAGGAAAAGAAGAAGGAGGAGGATAAGGAAAAGAAGAAGGAGGAGGATAAGGAAAAGAAGAAGGAGGATGAATAGGAGGGGGGAGAAGGACGAAATGTAGGTGGAATAGAAAGAAGATATGGAGGAGAAGGAGGAGGGAAAGTAGTAGTAGATGGAGGAGAGAAGCTGGGAATGAAAGAGGAAGAGAAGAAGAAATGGAAGCAGAAGGAAGGAGGAGAAGATTAGGAAGGAAGAGAATTGGCAATGCTTTATATAGAATTCTTAGAAGGAGATAATGATACAAAAATGAAACTGCGTGTTGAGGAAGAGGAAGGGAAGGGGAGAGGAGGATTATCCCTCCCTCCCCCTCCCCCCTCCCCCTTCCTTCCCTTCTCCTTAAAGTGAAGTGTTGTTTTCAGTTTACTTACCGTCATCAAGGGAGCGGCAAGGAAAGGAAGTTAAAAGAGAGAAATAAAGTCAAGTTTGTTTACGTTCCGGACAGGCCATAAGACGTTGGGAGAGATGAGAGAAGAGGAGTGTTCCAGAGCTTAGAAGTGCGGCGGATAAAAATGAGAGAGAGAGAGAGAGAGAGAGAGAGAGAGAGAGAGAGAGAGAGAGAGAGAGAGAGAGAGAGAGAGAGAGAGAGAGAGAGAGAGAGAGAGAGAGAGAGAGAGAGGAAGAGAGAGAGAGAGAGAGAGAGAGAGAGAGAGAGAGAAAGAGAGAGAGAGAGAGAGAGAGATTGCATGTTTAAGAGCCAAACTTGGAAAAAAATAGAATTTACAGAAGATCTTGCCTTTCATATTATTCTTAAAGTGTCAGTCATGATGTCTGTGATCTCACGAGAGCAATAGGTATGTTCGAAATGAAGGTAGATAAATAAGAAGAGAATTTGATTTACGGAGTCATATTGTTACGTTATTTACTAAACGAAAGGCTTTTCACTGGATCTGATCAAGTATTGAAAGATTGGTTTTAGGAGCATCATCCTAGATAGATAGGGAAGGAGTACTCGACTGAAGGGGGGGACTTTGAGATTTGCTTATAGTGCTATGGAGGGAAAACCCACTTTTTGGGAGGCGCGTTCCCCAGTTATGTGAGGTTTCCAGTCGAGGTCGGTAGCAAGGGGAAGCCCACGTTAGGGGGGGAAAGGCAAAGAGATCCAAACCATCGCCATTCAACAGTGGATAGGATTTTGTTTCATTTGACCGTGTTAACCCCGCCCCACTGTTCAAATATTGAATATAGACTATAGAACATGGTTGAGAAGGGATAGCTGAGTGGATATGTGGATATATGGATAGGATTTTGTTTAATTTGACCGTGTTAACCCCGCCCCACTGTTCAAATATCGAATATAGACTATAGAACATGGTTGAGAAGGGATAGCCGAGGAATTACTTTTCTTCAATGTGTTTGAGAATCACACAAAAAAGAGCGGCTATGTCTCGTTTGTAAGATAAGGTGGAAGATTCTAGGTGGTCGGCGATGAAGAGTAGACACAGGATAAGAGTGATCACAGGTCCCTGAGACACGCCATAATTGATAGAATGAGAAGTGGAGGGCAGACCCATCTACTCGGACGGCAATCGACTCAGACAGGAAACTACGACTCCAGTTGATGAGGAATAGATGGAGACCAAACAAGTGGGTCAAGAGTAAACCTTGTTTGCCAAACTGGCTACGAAGGGAAAGCCAGTTTGTGCGTCAGAGGTTTTATTTATTATCATTATATGTCGGACGATGGAGCTCTTAGCTTGATCATTCATTCTTGAGCAGGTCTTAGGCTGTCCTCGGATCTTACGGAAAGATCGTGTATAAACGCGAAATAAGGGGACTTGATACATTACGAAGAGCCGCATTAGTAGAACCATTATCACTTGATCGTGTCATTCAAATGTGAGAGAAAGAGTCTCATAAATCCGTATTTTTGAGTCCGTAGCGATGGAATGGTCCTACGACTACTTCTTATGGCCTAGGGTGGGACTATATGACTATATGCTAGGGGCTACGCCAATCGCAAACTAGCAGATAGCCCAAGGGGGAGAGGGGGGGGGGCGGGGAAGTATAGGAGTGAGGGAGAAAAGGTGGAGAAAGATAGGAAGAGGGGGATGGGGAAAGGGGAATAAACAGAGAGTAAGGCTAAAGGGAGATAGACGATTGGTAGATAGAAAGGGTAAGTTAAAGGTGTGTGTATGTGTGCGTGTGCGTGTGTGTGTGAGTAAGAGCGCGCATGTGTAGAAAAAAATGAATATATTCGTTTCCTTTTCATTTATTAAAAAAAAAAAATTAAGTAGAATGAAATAAGAACTGATCACATTTATTAGGAAAATTTTCATTCCTAATGAATGTATAAGATGGGGAAAAAATAACAAAACTTTAAGTAAAGAGATATAGTGAAAGAGAAAAAAAGGAATAGGAAAAGAAAAAGAAGAATGATTAGATGATTGGAAAGGATGCTTGGAGAGAAGCGATGAGATTATCAGAAATAATATGATGATTAGAAATGATGAGTTGATTAGCTATGATGAGATGATTAGAAATTATGAGATGATTAGAAAGGATGTGATGATTAGAAAGAAGAAATGAATAGAGATGATTAGAAAGAAGAAAGGAATTGAAATTATGAGATGACTGGAAATGATTAGAAATTATGAGATGATTAGAAATTATGAAATAATTAGAAAGGAAAGAAAACAACTTTCGATATTAATGTTTAATGTATACTTCCTGTATATCCATTCATTTCTTTGTTTATATATTTGTCTGTTTGTTTACATGCCCAGCTATTTGCATATCCCTGTCTCTGCCTTGATCTTTCTATTTATACCTATTAATTTACCTGCTTACATATACGAGTATGTACGCGTGCATAGAGAGATAAGTAGATAGATTGATAGGTAAGTAGATAAATGTATATATCAATTTAGCACCATATCTATCAATAGACAAGTATCTTTCCACCTTCTATTTTTTCTTTCCTTTTTCGTAATTTCGAAGGACACTCTGCTCTTCTCCCAATTTCCGGTATGCCCCTTACGCCATGAAAGCTTCGCTCTTTTATATAGAGGAGACAAAAATATGTTCATTAAAGAATATCTGAATTTACCTTCTTTTTGCTCTTATACACGTGTACAATATATAATGTATACATAAATGTGTATGTCTATGTATATGTATACAGTATGTATATATACATATATATATACATAAATATATATATATATATATATATATATAGTATATATATATATATATATATATATATATATATATATATATATATATATACATATGTGCATATATATATATATATATTATATATATATATATATATATATATATTTATATATATATGTATATATATATACATATATACATATGTGTATATATATGTATATATATGTATATATATATATATACATATATACATATGTGTATATATATGTATATATATGTATATATATATATATATATATATATTATCTCTCTCTTTCTCTCCCTCTCTCTCTCTCTCTCTCTTCCTCCTCCTCCTCTTCCAAACTCCTTCACCAATGCCTTTTTTAAAAACTTCAAACTTTCTTTCTTCTCCTCCTTATCTTTCGCCGATCGGTTCTTGACGGCAAATGAAGAGATATGAAATCTCTTGTCTCAGCCAGCTGTCTTCCATTCTGTGTTTTTAATTAGATTTAGTTCACAAGGGGACGAGAAAGTTTGAGAGACAGGTGATCATAGAACCGTTCCTTGCAGCTTTTCTTTTTTCTTTTTTCTTTTTTTTTTTCTTTTTTTACAAGCACTTGCGTGTTTGCTGTAAGTCTTTCTTTTTTATCTTTATTTTTATTTTTGCTTTGTCATTTCGTTATGCTTTTTTTCATCTATTTATCTCTTATCATTTATTTTGTTCTGCGTTTGCACTTTCTTTATCATTCTGTCCCGTATTGTTGGTTTTCTTCAATATCTGCAAGTTTTCGAAGTATTTTTTTTTTCGATGTTTGCGCGCTGGGTTGTTTGCTTTGTAAATGTTTGTTTGTCAGTACGATTGCTTTGATCGGAGTGTCATTTTGTGTCTTTTTTTTTCTTTCTTTCTTTTTCTTGCGTTATATCATGTATGTCTATTTTTAGCCTCTCTGTTTCCAATCGGTCAATTTTTAAAAATATTTTTAAGCCTTTTTTGTCTACGTCTGTTTGGTTATATTTTTAACGGTTTTATAACTACCTCTTTTTTTCTTCCTCTTAATTAGGCTTTTGAACAATTTCATATCTGCTAGATTTCGTTCCCCATATTTTGCGTTTTCAAATCTATATTTTTAACGCCGTATGTATGTATGTCCACACATTATACTTACACTTTATCATTCTTTTGTCTGACCTGGCTTGACTTCCGAAACATCCGACCAGTTAATTTGTATAATGACAGTCTCTCCTTCGTAATATATGACGATTCTACTGTCTATCTACACGATTGACTGTCTGCCTTTTTCTGTGCGTGCGTGTGTGTGTGTGTGTGTGTGTGTGTGTGTGTGTGTGTGTGTGTGTGTGTGTGTGCGTGTGTCGGGATGTCTTACAGACTGCGCTGATATTTGCGTGTGTGTGTGTGTGTGTGTGTGTGTGTGTGTGTGCGTGTGTGTGTGTGTGTGTGTGTGTGTGTGTGTGTGTGTGTGTGTGTGTGTGTGTGTGTGTGTGTGTGCGTGTGTGTGTGCCGGGATGTCTTACAGACTGCGCTGATATTTGCATGTGTGCAGCTTGCGTGACTTCTGCATATTGCCGGGTATAAACATA
>NW_028234407.1:8987654-8995154 GCF_977035675.1 Penaeus japonicus
GAGACGAGAGGAGCGAGAGGGAAAACAAGAACGAGAGTGATGAGAGACGAGAGGAGCGAGAGGGAAAACAAGAACGAGAGTGATGAGAGGCGAGAGGGAAAACAAGAACGAGAGTGATGAGAGGCGAGAGGAGCCAAAGGGAAAACAGGAACAAGATTGATGAGAGACGAGAGGAGCGAGAGGGAAAACAAGAATGAGAGTGATGAGAGACGAGAGGAGCGAGAGGGAAAACGAGAACGAGAACGAGAGTGATGAGAGACGAGAGGAGCGAGAGGGAAAACGAGAACGAGAACGAGAGTGATGAGAGACGAGAGGAGCGAGAGGGAAAACGAGAACGAGAACGAGAGTGATGAGAGACGAGAGGAGCGAGAGGGAAAACGAGAACGAGAACGAGAGTGATGAGAGACGAGAGGAGCCAAAGGGAAAACAGGAAAGAGAGTGATGAGAGAGGAGAGGAGCGAGAGGGAAAACAAGAACGAGAACGAGAGTGATGAGAGACGAGAGGAGCGAGAGGGAAAACAAGAACAAGAATGAGAGTGATGAGAGACGAGAGGAGCGAGAGGGAAAACAAGAACGAGAACGAGAGTGATAAGAGACGAGAGGTGCGAGAGGGAAAACAATAACGAGAGTGATGAGAGACGAGAGGAGCAAGAAGGAAAACAAGAACGAGAACGAGAGTGATGAAAGACGAGAGGAGCGAGAGGGAAAACGAGATCGAGAGTGATGAGAGACGAGAGGAGCGAGAAGGAAAACGAGAACGAGAGTGATGAGAGACGAGAGGAGCGAGAGGGAAAACGAGATCGAGAGTGATGAGAGACGAGAGGAGCGAGAGGGAAAACGAGATCGAGAGTGATGAGAGACGAGAGGAGCGAGAGGGAAAACGAGATCGAGAGTGATGAAAGACGAGAGGAGCGAGAGGGAAAACGAGAACGAGAGTGATGAGAGACGAGAGGAGCGAGAGGGAAAACGAGAACGAGAGTGATGAGAGACGAGAGGAGCGAGAGGGAAAACGAGAACGAGAGTGATGAGAGACGAGAGGAGCGAGAGGGAAAACGAGAACGAGAGTGATGAGAGACGAGAGGAGCGAGAGGGAAAACGAGAACGAGAGTGATGAGAGACGAGAGGAGCGAGAGGGAAAACGAGAACGAGAGTGATGAGAGACGAGAGGAGCGAGAGGGAAAACGAGAACGAGAGTGATGAGAGACGAGAGGAGCGAGAGGGAAAACGAGAACGAGAGTGATGAGAGACGAGAGGAGCGAGAGGGAAAACGAGAACGAGAGTGATGAGAGACGAGAGGAGCGAGAGGGAAAACGAGAACGAGAGTGATGAGAGACGAGAGGAGCGAGAGGGAAAACGAGAACGAGAGTGATGAGAGACGAGAGGAGCGAGAGGGAAAACGAGAACGAGAGTGATGAGAGACGAGAGGAGCGAGAGGGAAAACGAGAACGAGAGTGATGAGAGACGAGAGGAGCAAGAGGGAAAACGAGATCGAGAGTGATGAGAGACGAGAGGAGCGAGAGGGAAAACGCGAGAGTGATGAAGAGAGAGATAGAGAGGGAAAACGAGAAAGAGAGTGATGAAAACGAGACGAGAGTGATGAGAGACGAGAGGAGCGAGAGGGAAAACGAGAACGAGAGTGAGAGAGGAACGAGACGAGAGAGAGATGAGAGACGAGAGGAGCGAGAGGGAAAACGAGAACGAGAGTGATGAGAGACGAGAGGAGCGAGAGGGAAAACGAGAACGAGAGTGATGAGAGACGAGAGGAGCGAGAGGGAAAACGAGAACGAGAGTGATGAGAGACGAGAGGAGCGAGAGGGAAAACGAGAACGAGAGTGATGAGAGACGAGAGGAGCGAGAGGGAAAACGAGAACGAGAGTGATGAGAGACGAGAGGAGCGAGAGGGAAAACGAGAACGAGAGTGATGAGAGACGAGAGGAGCGAGAGGGGAAAACGAAGAACGAGAGTGATGAGAGACGAGAGGAGCGAGAGGGAAAAGAACGAGAGAGAGAGAGAGAGGAGAACGAGAGTGATGAGAGACGAGAGGAGCAAGAGGGAAAACGAGATCGAGAGTGATGAGAGACGAGAGGAGCGAGAGGGAAAACGAGATCGAGAGTGATGAAAGACGAGAGGAGCGAGAGGGAAAACGAGAACGAGAGTGATGAGAGACGAGAGGAGCAAGAGGGAAAACGAGAACGAGAGTGATGAGAGACGAGAGGAGCCAAAGGGAAAACTGGAATAAGATTGATGAGAGACGAGAGGAGCGAGAGGGAAAACGAGAACGAGAACGAGAGTGATGAGAGACGAGAGGAGCGAGAGGGAAAACGAGAACGAGAGTTATGAGAGGCGAGAGGAGCGAGAGGGAAAACAAGAACGAGAACGAGAGTGATGAGAGACGAGAGGAGCGAGAGGGAAAACGAGAACGAGAGTTATGAGAGACGAGAGGAGCAAGAGGGAAAACGAGAACGAGAGTTATGAGAGACGAGAGGAGCAAGAGGGAAAACGAGAACGAGAGTTATGAGAGACGAGAGGAGCAAGAGGGAAAACGAGAACGAGAGTTATGAGAGACGAGAGGAGCAAGAGGGAAAACAAGAACGAGAGGGAGACGAGAGGAGAAGAGAAACAGCAAGAACGAGAGGGAGAGACGAGAGGAGAAGAGAGACAGCAAGAACGAGGGTGAGAGACGAGAGCAGATTAGAGACAGCAAGAATGAGAGTGAGAGACAAGAAGAGAAGAGAAGCAGCAAGAACGAGAGAAGAGAGACAGCAGGAACGAGAGGAGAAGAGAGACAGCAAGAACGAGAGAAGAAGAGAGGCAGCAAGAACGAAAGCGAGAGACGAGAGGAGAAGAGAGACATCAAGAACGAAAGCGAGAGACGAGAGGAGAAGAGAGACATCAAGAACGAAAGCGAGAGACGAGAGGAGAAGAGAGAGAGCAAGAACGAAAGCGAGAGACGAGAGGAGAAGAGAGACAGCAAGAACGAAAGCGAGAGACGAGAGGAGAAGAGAGAGAGCAAGAACGAAAGCGAGAGACGAGAGGAGAAGAGAGACAGCAAGAACGAAAGCGAGAGACGAGAGGAGAAGAGAGACAGCAAGAACGAAAGCGAGAGACGAGAGGAAGAGAGAGACAGCAAGAACGAAAGCGAGAGACGAGAGGAGAAGAGAGACAGCAAGAACGAAAGCGAGAGACGAGAGGAGAAGAGAGACAGCAAGAACGAAAGCGAGAGACGAGAGGAGAAGAGAGACAGCAAGAACGAAAGCGAGAGACGAGAGGAGAAGAGAGACAGCAAGAACGAAAGCGAGAGACGAGAGGAGAAGAGAGACAGCAAGAACGAAAGCGAGAGACGAGAGGAGAAGAGAGACAGCAAGAACGAAAGCGAGAGACGAGAGGAGAAGAGAGACAGCAAGAACGAAAGCGAGAGACGAGAGGAGAAGAGAGAGAGCAAGAACGAGAGGGAGAGACGAGAGGAGAAGAGAGACAGCAAGAACGAAGGTGAGAGACGAGAGGAGAAGAGAGACAGCAAGAACGAGAGGAGAAGAGAGACAGCAAGAACGAAAGCGAGAGACGAGAGGAGAAGAGAGACAGCAAGAACGAAAGCGAGAGACGAGAGGAGAAGAGAGACAGCAAGAACGAAAGCGAGAGACGAGAGGAGAAGAGAGACAGCAAGAACGAGAGGGAGAGACGAGAGGAGAAGAGAGACAGCAAGAACGAAAGCGAGAGACGAGAGGAGAAGAGAGACAGCAAGAACGAGAGCGAGAGACGAGAGGAGAAGAGAGACAGCAAGAACGAGAGGGAGAGACGAGAGGAGAAGAGAGACAGCAAGAACGAGAGCGAGAGACGAGAGGAGAAGAGAGACAGCAAGAACGAGAGGGAGAGACGAGAGGAGAAGAGAAACAGCAAGAACGAGAGCGAGAGACGAGAGGAGAAGAGAGACAGCAAGAACGAGGGTGAGAGATGAGAGCAGATTAGTGACAGCAAGAATGAGAGTGAGAGACAAGAAGAGAAGAGAAGCAGCAAGAACGAGAGAAGAGAGACAGCAGGAACGAGAGGAGAAGAGAGACAGCAAGAACGAAAGCGAGAGACGAGAGGAGAAGAGAGACAGCAAGAACGAGAGGAGAAGAGAGACAGCAAGAACGAAAGCGAGAGACGAGAGGAGAAGAGAGACAGCAAGAACGAGAGCGAGAGACGAGAGGAGAAGAGAGACAGCAAGAACGAAAGCGAGAGACGAGAGGAGAAGAGAGACAGCAAGAACGAAAGCGAGAGACGAGAGGAGAAGAGAGACAGCAAGAACGAAAGCGAGAGACGAGAGGAGAAGAGAGACAGCAAGAACGAGAGCGAGAGACGAGAGGAGAAGAGAGACAGCAAGAACGAAGGTGAGAGACGAGAGGAGAAGAGAGACAGCAAGAACGAAAGCGAGAGACGAGAGGAGAAGAGAGACAGCAAGAACGAAAGCGAGAGACGAGAGGAGAAGAGAGACAGCAAGAACGAAAGCGAGAGACGAGAGGAGAAGAGAGACAGCAAGAACGAAAGCGAGAGACGAGAGGAGAAGAGAGACAGCAAGAACGAAGGTGAGAGACGAGAGGAGAAGAGAGACAGCAAGAACGAAGGTGAGAGACGAGAGGAGAAGAGAGACAGCAAGAACGAAAGCGAGAGACGAGAGGAGAAGAGAGACAGCAAGAACGAGAGGGAGACGAGAGGAGAAGAGAGAACGAGAGCGAGAGACGAGAGGAGAAGAGAGACAGCAAGAACGAAAGCGAGAGACGAGAGGAGAAGAGAGACAGCAAGAACGAAAGCGAGAGACGAGAGGAGAAGAGAGACAGCAAGAACGAAAGCGAGAGACGAGAGGAGAAGAGAGACAGCAAGAACGAAAGCGAGAGACGAGAGGAGAAGAGAGACAGCAAGAACGAAAGCGAGAGACGAGAGGAGAAGAGAGACAGCAAGAACGAAAGCGAGAGAGAGAGAGGAACAGCAAGAACGAAAGAGAGAGACGAGAAGAGAAGAGAGACAGCAAGAACGAAAGCGAGAGACGAGAGGAGAAGAGAGACAGCAAGAACGAAAGCGAGAGACGAGAGGAGAAGAGAGACAGCAAGAACGAAGGTGAGAGACGAGAGGAGAAGAGAGACAGCAAGAACGAAAGCGAGAGACGAGAGGAGAAGAGAGACAGCAAGAGCGAGAGACGAGAGGAGAAGAGAGACAGCAAGAACGAAAGCGAGAGACGAGAGGAGAAGAGAGACAGCAAGAACGAAAGCGAGAGACGAGAGGAGAAGAGAGACAGCAAGAACGAAAGCGAGAGACGAGAGGAGAAGAGAGACAGCAAGAACGAAAGCGAGAGACGAGAGGAGAAGAGAGACAGCAAGAGCGAGAGACGAGAGGAGAAGAGAAACAGCAAGAACGAAAGCGAGAGACGAGAGGAGAAGAGAGACAGCAAGAACGAAAGCGAGAGACGAGAGGAGAAGAGAGACAGCAAGAACGAAAGCGAGAGACGAGAGGAGAAGAGAGACAGCAAGAACGAAAGCGAGAGACGAGAGGAGAAGAGAGACAGCAAGAACGAGAGGAGAAGAGAGACAGCAAGAACGAAAGCGAGAGACGAGAGGAGAAGAGAGACAGCAAGAACGAAAGCGAGAGACGAGACGACGAGAGAGACAGCAAGAACGAAAGCGAGAGACGAGAGGAGAAGAGAGACAGCAAGAACGAAAGCGAGAGACGAGAGGAGAAGAGAGACAGCAAGAACGAAAGCGAGAGACGAGAGGAGAAGAGAGACAGCAAGAACGAAAGCGAGAGACGAGAGGAGAAGAGAGACAGCAAGAACGAAAGCGAGAGACGAGAGGAGAAGAGAGACAGCAAGAACGAAAGCGAGAGACGAGAGGAGAAGAGACAGCAAGAAGGAAAGGGAGAGACGAGAGGAGAAGAGAGACAGCAAGAACGAAAGCGAGAGACGAGAGGAGAAGAGAAGAGAGACAGCAAGAACGAAAGCGAGAGACGAGAGGAGAAGAGAGACAGCAAGAGCGAGAGACGAGAGGAGAAGAGAAACAGCAAGAACGAAAGCGAGAGACGAGAGGAGAAGAGAGACAGCAAGAACGAAAGCGAGAGACGAGAGGAGAAGAGAGACAGCAAGAACGAAAGCGAGAGACGAGAGGAGAAGAGAGACAGCAAGAACGAAAGCGAGAGACGAGAGGAGAAGAGAGACAGCAAGAACGAAAGCGAGAGACGAGAGGAAAAGAGAGACAGCAAGAACGAAAGCGAGAGACGAGAGGAGAAGAGAGACAGCAAGAACGAAAGCGAGAGACGAGAGGAGAAGAGAGACAGCAAGAGCGAGAGACGAGAGGAGAAGAGAAACAGCAAGAACGAAAGCGAGAGACGAGAGGAGAAGAGAGACAGCAAGAGCGAGAGACGAGAGGAGAAGAGAAACAGCAAGAACGAAAGCGAGAGACGAGAGAAGAGACAGCAAGACAAACGAAAGGAGAAGAGAGAGAGGAAAAACAAAAGCGAGAGACGAAAGGAGAAGAGAGAGAGGAAGAACGAAGGAGAGAGACGAGAGGAGAAGAGAGACAGCAAGAACGAAAGCGAGAGACGAGAGGAGAAGAGAGACAGCAAGAACGAAGGTGAGAGAAGAGAAGAGAGACAGCAAGAACGAAAGCGAGAGACGAGAGGAGAAGAAGAGAGACAGCAAGAACGAAGCGAGAGACGAGAGGAGAAGAGAGACAGCAAGAACGAAGCGAGACGAGAGGAGAAGAGAGACAGCAAGAACGAAAGCGAGAGACGAGAGGAGAAGAGAGACAGCAAGAACGAAAGAGAGAAACGAGAGAGAAGGAAGACGAGAGAGCAGAAAGAGAGCAGAGAGACGAGAACAGCAGACGAGCGGAGACGAAGAGAGAGAGACAGACGAGAGGAGAAAGAAGACAGCAAGAACGAAGGAGAGAGAAAAGAGAGACGAGAGACGAGAAGAGACGAGAGGAGAAGAGAGACAGCAAGAACGGAGAGAGAGAGAGAGGAGGACGAAAGGAGAGACAGAAGAGAGACAGGAAGAGAGCGAGAGACGAGGAGAAGAGAGACAGCAAGAACGAAAGCGAGAGACGAGAGGAGAAGAGAGACAGCAAGAACGAAAGCGAGAGACGAGAGGAGAAGAGAGACAGCAAGAACGAAAGCGAGAGACGAGAGGAGAAGAGAGACAGCAAGAACGAAAGCGAGAGACGAGAGGAGAAGAGAGACAGCAAGAACGAAAGCGAGAGACGAGAGGAGAAGAGAGACAGCAAGAACGAAAGCGAGAGACGAGAGGAGAAGAGAGACAGCAAGAACGAAAGCGAGAGACGAGAGGAGAAGAGAGACAGCAAGAACGAAAGCGAGAGACGAGAGGAGAAGAGAGACAGCAAGAACGAAAGCGAGAGACGAGAGGAGAAGAGAGACAGCAAGAACGAAAGCGAGAGACGAGAGGAGAAGAGAGACAGCAAGAACGAAAGCGAGAGACGAGAGGAGAAGAGAGACAGCAAGAACGAAAGCGAGAGA
>NW_028234407.1:9002654-9007654 GCF_977035675.1 Penaeus japonicus
TTAAAAGTCTCCTAATTAAACTTTTAGTACATTATGAAAATTCTTAACATTCATAAAAAAAAGAAAAAAAAAAATAACGCTCGTTCTGAATTTAATGGGAGACTTTTTTATTTATTTATTTATTCTTTTCTTCTCCTACTTTTCTCTTTCTCCTTGTACTTTACCTCCTTTTTTTCCTTCTTATTTCCCATCTTTCTATTCTTCTTTTGTCCTTCTTCATATTCTCGTCCAGCTGCTTTTTTTTCTTTTTCTTTTTCTCTTTCTTTTTCATCTTCTCTTTCTTCTTCTTCTGTTTCTTTTCATTCTTCTTCTTCTTCTTCTTCTTCTTCTCTGTGTTCTTTTTTTTTCTTCATCTCTTTCTTGTTCCTATTCTCCTTTTCCCTCTCCTTCCTTCTCTCCATTATTTTCCCTTTTCCCCTCCCCCTTACTCTCTTCCTCTCTTCCTCTTCCTCTCCCTTATCTTCTTTCCATACTCAACACTGAAATCTTGCAATAATTTCAAGATCAATTCATATCTTACGAGCAATGAAAAGACCGCGTTTATTTATATATTTTTTTTTTCTCTCTATCTTTCGTTCTTATTCTTTTTTGTTTATCTTTAATCTAGATTTATTCTGTTGTATGCAAGGTTTCGCATAGCACGGTTTCACATTGCAAGTGGAATGAGAATGTTAAATGCAACAGCGGTAATAATGATGGTAATAATCATTATGATGATGATAAGGATAAAAGTTTTGTTAATTATGGCAATAATAATGATGATAACAATTCTTAATATCATTATGATTATAATGACAATTACAGTTACTCTGTCATTACTATTACTACTATTACCACTATTACTACTACTACTATTAAAAATAATGAAAAAAATATAACATATTAATAATACACATAGCAACCATTATAATGATAACGATAACATTATCAATAATAATAATATTGATTAATAACATTAATATTGATGATAATAATAACAATAACACTATTTACCATTAATCTTGTTCCTGGGTAGTATGTGTTATTTCTTCATTGATAATGCCAATATGAATTAGATATGAACTGAATCATCACTCCGTATCAGACGTATCATTTAATGCAATTGCAAGTGGCAAATAGGCCTAGGGGCGATTTTTTAAATTTGATTATTTAAAAGAGAAAAAGAGAAAGAAAGAGTAGCTATTATACAAGAATGACGAGAGACTCTGAATGAAAAAAATAGTGAATAACAGTGGCTTATGAAGTAGATTAATAATAATAACAATAATAATGATAATAATAATAATAATAATAATAATGATAATGATAATAACAATAATAATAATAATAATAATAATAATAATAATGATAATAATATTAGTAACAATGATAATGATAATAATGATGATAATGATAATAATAAGAATGGTTATAATAATAAATAAAGAAAGAAATTTTGAAAAATTAACCTATATCCTATTCACGTTTGCACATTCTAATATACATAAGATTGAATCAAAAGAAATACGTTAACCATGTTATGCAATCAAAAGTGCGATCCAAGAATTATAATTATGTGAATTAATCTTCACCTCAGAACAGTGCTTCGTTTTCTCGTTTTCTTTGCAATCAAAAACAAAGGAGTAAAAAAATTAATAACTGAGAAATACTTAAACTAACCTGAACTTGAATTTTCGTAAATATATATGGTTTACAAGTTGATTTTTTTTTTTTTTTATCTTCTACATGTTCAATATATTCATCTAATCTTGCGTAATGTTACAAAAACAATGGCGGGAAAAAAAGTCATTTTTGCTAATAGATTTTTCCTCTTTACCATTAATATCTATATTCCACATGGAGTATAATTACTGGAAATATGAATTTCTGATAATTTCATTTCGCTCCAAGTGCCCCTTCAATAAAGATCTAATTAACAATAAAATAATAACGAGGAAATTATATCAGCATTTGAGATAGCATTTTCTGTTATTTCTCCGTTGTTCTTGGTGCTGTTGTTGTCGCTTTTGTTTCTTTCAGTTAAGAATATAACTATCTGGAAATCATTATTCATTACGAAATGACTCCATGGAATAATTCCTTAATCTTATATTTCATCTTTAGATAGAAACGATGCGAGAATTAGTAAGTGTCAGAGGCGTATAGTCCTATATCAGCTGGCTATCCAACGGTAATTGTTATCTATATATGTTGGTTTCGTTAGCAGGAAATGCCTTCGTCTGCCCTTGTTTTTGTTGTTTATGATTGCTGTCTGTGTCATTAGCATCAATTCCAAGAGAGTGAGTTTATTAGCAGTACGATTTTAGTAGCTATTCTCAGAGAAATTAATGGCCCTGATGCAATACATTAGATGGAGATTAATCATTTCTAAATCTCAATATTCATCCTGTGCTATTACATGTTTCCAAGCAGTTAATCATGCCAACAGCTGATATTTTCTCAGCAAGCATGCGGCGTTATGATTATCTTTATCTAGCTCCGTATTAGATTATCATATTTGGAGCCTTCAGTTATTCTTTTGTTTCTTCGCCTCTCTCGCATTCTGTCGCATCATAGTCATTGTAATAGTATTCCTGCTTCGTTTTCTCATTAAGTAAATCGAATTCATTTTGGTAAAGGATGAATCTGAAGAGGATTTAGCATGGAAATCATATTTGTAATTATCATCTTCGCCTGTTGTTTCTTATTGGCCAGACGCCATTTCCTCACTAAATGGTTCTTTCTCGAATAAACAAATACAAATAAAAAAAATGACAATCGGGAGACATTCCTTACCATTTCGGGAGTATCTGAATGTCAAACCTCGCTCTGAACAAATAAATAAAGCGATTTCCTGCCACGGCATGAGTTTAATTTTGAACGACCAATCCCATTGCCGAAAAGAATGTGTTGATACCTGCTCTTCTACCGCTCAAATTGCTCAGTTAACGTCAATGGGCCAATTTTCTTCTAAAATTCATCTTAATCGGCTGTCATAACCACTGAATCAACGCATCAACATTGGATAAACACAGATACTACAAAATGCAATCACAGGTAATATGCAAATACACATACCTAATCAGAGACACAAGTTCGTGAAAATATAGACTATTGTAGGTGGGTAAGCTTACCAAAAAATAAATAGATAATAAAAACGATGGAGTGAAAATATTCAATTTCAATACAAGATTAAGCTCGCCAATAATTGCATCTAAAAACGCACCTGTAAAAAAAAAAATGAAATAGAATAAGCGATACTCAAACCCTAATTCTAAATGACACGCATGGACACGCATCGGCGAAGACCCGAAAATTTCGCGGAATTTCGGGTGAATCACCTGTCCCTTAAGCCAGGCCGAGGAATGGTTTTCCCGCCCGCCGTATTTCATTATGACTGTTACCTTCCGCATTAAAAAATGTCCGATGAGGGACGCGTTTTAGACGCTCTTTACTCCCACCAGAAGCTTGATACCTTGGCGGGGCAAAAGGCTAGTATTACGATGGCTCGGCAGACATTTTCGACCGGCAATTTTCGACGGCGATGTGTGCCGGATCCGCCGACACTGTTCGTTCGACTTTCGTGCGAGATTACGATTCGTAATACGAGTTTAGGGTATACTCCTCTTTTCCCTTAATTAAAATAGCATGTGAGAAATGTACCTTTAAGCGTGCTCATGAGGTGTAATATATTAACTCCATTATCCTTACCGGTGAAATAACACGAATTCGAAAGAATCAAAAGAAAAAAAAGAAAGAAGAAGAAACGAAGGAAAACATTGTAAAATCTCTCTCCAAAAGTCGCATCGGGATCAAGTCAAAATTAAAGGGGATTACCTGCTTATTCCTTCGTACCCCGTTCAATCACGCTTATTCTCGTTTTCATAAATATTGAAGCTTGTATCACTATAATCTTGACTTGGGTTTGCGTGTCCCCTCTCGCCCGCTCCCGCCCGGCACACAGCTGCGGGGAGAAGGCTGCTGACACGACATAAGAACATACAGTATCTTACATGTCCGGAATTATAGAAAAGGCGGTGATAATAAACACACACACACACACATACATAGATACACTTATACATACATGCATGGTCACACACACACACGCGCGCACATACACACACACACACACACACACACACACACACACACACACACACACACACACACACACACACACACACACACACACACACACACACACACACACACACACACACACACATACACACACAAACACACATACAAACACACACACACACACACACACACACACACATATGCACACATACGTACGGTTTAACACGTGAACTGCAGCTCAAACGAACTTTATTCTTCGTGTGTATTTTGGAAATTCTGTGACTCAGTAAGGGAGAAGGGTAAACAAATTGTTTTTTTTTTTATATATACATATATCCAACATCAAGCTGAAAATCCTTAGCTATAACAATATATCGTATCCTTAACCTTTTTTATTTCCATATTGTTTACCCTTCTCTATACCAAAACTAACATTCACCCCACTTTACTCTTCTCTTTTTTTCACATATATTTTTTTTTTCTTTTTTTCCTTAATGGATTAACCTTATTACAGTCTATCGTTAGATCGTCTGTGACTTTCCTCCGAGCGGCCTCCGAATTGCCTTGATGTTCTGCAGTGAATCGTCGTATCACTTTTGAATTTTCTTGTGTGCTTTTGTTGTTGGTTGTTTGTTTGTTTACTGGATGCACGAAAGATTATATTTTTCTCTGCAAGGGAATCTGATATTTACCTTTCATAGGGCACCTTACTGTTCCCTATTTTTGCTTTCATTTTCTGTTTATTTTTCTTATATTCTCGTCTCGTTTTTTTTTTTTTTTTCCTTCTTTCTTCTTCTTCTTCTTCTTCTTGTTTCCTTAAGTTGTTTGTTCTTCGTTTTATTTCGTTTTAAATCGTGATGTTTGGTTTTCTTTGGCATTTTCCGTTTCTCTTCTTCTCGTCTCTTTTCTTCTTCTGTTTCTCTTTTTGTTTATCTTTT
>NW_028234407.1:9037654-9045154 GCF_977035675.1 Penaeus japonicus
AGGGTTAATGTAAGGACCCTTATATGCTAGTGTATATGTGTTCGGTGAGTTGTTGGCTGCAGTTTGTGAAACTTGAAATAGTATAACTAAGGTCACATAGACATATAGGTATTGGGAATTCTCACAGGAAGATGTTTAATTTTTACAATAGATTAAATTAACATTAGGGCAATTATCTATGGAACATAAGCTTGAAGTGTTGGTCACTTCATGTGTCCAGTTTTAATGAGATGATTATATGAAATAAGTTAGACATGACAATATTTTTTTATGTGTATATATATTTTTTTCTTTCTTTCTTTCTTTCTTTTTTTATCTTCATTTTTTTTCTTTTTTATATGCTCAGTTCAACAAGTCTTCAAGAGATCCATGCTGAAAGAAACGCTTCTCAAATATTACAACTGGTGTTCCCTTTAGCCATAGAGTTCCGGTGGCCTTGTACTCATTGCAGCCTAGCTTTGGTGATAGAAATAGTGTTAGTAAACTAGTCATTTATTGAGTAGAGTTGCCAATCACCTTGGTTGCCCTGGATTCCTGAAATGGGTAATAGTGATAGGGTTATGGGATAATTGTGTACAGTTATATAGAGAGTTGTTCATGGGGTGTAAATGGCCAACACTGATTTATTTGGTTGTAAGGTTTGCCATTAGAGAATGATCTAAGAACTGCAGAAAAAACTTTGATGTAAGTTATCCGAGTCCAAATCTTTCATCATCTAAATCTCACGCATGAGAAGCACAATCTTAATTCAATACGGAAATGCTTATTTCATTTGAACCACTGCTGGAAGACACTGAACTAAATATTGCATTTATCTAAAAGATATCTCACTTGTATAACTGCATGCTACATACTAACTTTCACTCTCATTTGCACCCTTAACACAAGCGGTTCCAAGGATTTACACCATTCCTGCTAACTCTGGAAGCTCAGTTTTGGCTCCCGTTCTACCGAGAGTTCTTCATGTGCACTGGTTAGTGAGCTTACTAGGTCAACATACACATTGGTTTCTCATGAACGGAACTAGCTTGATTAATCCCGTCCTGTGTACGTTTATCACAACAGACTTACCCAGGATTCACCCCACACCTGCTTACTCTGGAGGGACATTTCCATCTCCCCTTCTACCGCGAGTTCTTCATGGCCTCTGGTTAGTACGTGCGTGAGTTTGGAGTCTCGGGTTATGTTGAGAATCACTTGCCTTGGACAATCCAGAAGCAGTTCACTCAGGATAAGGTATGGTGTGTTTGCCTCTCATGGTGAATACCGGAAAACATATCCTGTACAGGTAACTTGCAGGTAACCAACAATAGAACTTGCAGGTAACCAACAATTGGTGACTCTTAGTCGTAATGATATATATGATAAAGTCTTGCAGGAATTTGAAAGGTGGGTAGTCATTTTGAGTTTTAAGAGCTACTGTTCTTCATACTGGTACAGCTGCAGTTTGGTTGCTCAGCTTGTAGATACATAAATTATAGCATGAATTTTGCTTCTTATTTTTTACAAGAGTTATTAGATAGCTAACTTACATGTTTAGGGAACATACATCAGTATCAGTTGGTTACAATTCAGAATAAGCAGAAAGTAGCAGTCACAGTTCCCAAAATGACCAATTATCTGCTAGGATTGGTTTGAGCTCCAATAGAATGTTTTAAGTATCATTAATTTTACATACTTTGCTCCCCCTCCTGCCTCTCCTCATTAATTCTCCCTTTGTCCCTTCTCCTTCTTGCAAGCCATCCTTCTTTATAATAGGCATCTGTCATTCTCTTACACTCTTTCTTTCTTTCTTTCTTTTTCCCCCCTTCCTCTCTCTTTCCCACAGTCCAACCCTCTCTTTTCCACTCACATAAAGATTTCTTCTGAATTTAGAAAGACTGCTTGCCTTATACCTTCTTTATAGAGAATTACAAAGGTACTCAAAATCATATGTTAAAGTCAGTAGGACCAATAAGCAGTTTATAGCAAGTAAGGAAGGAAATTCTTATTCTTTTTCTCTTCTGTCTCTCTGTTCCCTTCAACAAAACAAGATTGTGCATTTGGGAACTGGTTAAAATCTATTACCCACCGTGCCTAAAGACGTGTCAACTCCTCTTTACCGAGCACCACAACCAAAGAATTCCTCCTTGCAGGTGCCGTGAGTGCCACACGAGAGAGCATGGACTACCTCTTGGGTCGTGAGGGTTCGGGTCGTGCCCTGTGCCTCGTCGTGGGTGGGGCGAAGGAGGCACTTGACTGCCATCCCGGACAGGTCATCCTGCACCTGAGCAAACGCAAGGGCTTCTGTAAGATGGCCTTGAGACATGGGTGAGAGATTTTGTTTTTGTAATTTACTCATCTTTTTTTAATCCTTTTTTATCACTTTTTTTTCTTTCTTTCTTAATTTTTCTTCTTCTTCTTCTTCTTCTTCTTCTTCTTCTTCTTCTTCTTCTTCTTCTTCTTCTTCTTCTTCTTCTTCTTCTTCTTCTTCTTCTTCTTCTTCTTCTTCTTCTTCTTCTTCTTCTTCTTCTTCTTCTTCTTCTTCTTCTTCTTCTTCTTCTTCTTCTTCTTCTTCTTCTTCTTCTTCTTCTTCTTCTTCTTCTTCTTCTGCCTTCATATTCTTTTAATCTTTTAGCCTCCTTTTGTTTGCTGTACTTAGACTCAGTATTAATATTGTAGTCCTCTTTCATTTTCTATTTCTGTTTACCTCTGCCAATCTTTTTGACCATTTCATATTTATTGTGATAGTACATTCCATTTCCCTCTTCTCTTACTTGTATTTTGCAGTGGGTTTGTAGAAAAATGTCATAAGAAAATTCCTTTCTTTTTCTCACACTCAGAGCCTCCCTGGTGCCAATGTTTTCCTTTGGTGAGAACGACGTCTATGACCAGATTGCCAACCCAGAAGGGTCACTCATCCGTCGCATCCAGAATAGTGTGCAGAAGCTGGTAGGTCTGGCCCCCTGCATGTTCATCGGACGAGGAGTGTTTCAGTACAGCTTCGGCATCGTGCCATTCCGCAAGCCTATATACACAGTGGGTAAGTTTGCAAGTCTCCAGTCCACCATTGTGTCTTGCCTGTGTGGGAGAGATGTGTTTCGATTAAGATATTCCCCCTCCTCAAGGGCCTCTGTCTCTCTCTCTCTCTCTCTCTCTCTCTCCTTCCCTCTTACCCTCTTACCCCCTCCCCCTCCCCCTCCCCCTATCCCTCCCCCTCCCTCCCCTTACAATATATGCTGCATATGAATTATAAATTATTTATTCATATTCTCCATTAACAGGCACAAATACTAATCCTATGCAAATGTTCTAACTCTCTCTCCATCTCTCCTTTTTACACAATAGTTGGTGCCCCCATTGACGTCCCCCACGTCAAGAATCCGACAAAGGAACAGATTGTGAACCTGCACGAGACTTACGTGAATGCAGTTGTTGATTTGTATAATAAGTACAAAGATCGGTATTCTGACCATCCAGAGTGCAAGATCACTATTGTTTGAGGAATCCAAGTGTTATAAACATATATATATATATATATATATATATATATATATATATATATATATATATATATATATAAATATCTATATATATATATATGTATAATATGCATATATATATATATATATGATATGCATATATATATATATATAATATATATATATATATATATATATATATATATAATATATATATATATATATATATATATATATATATATATATATATATATATATATATATATATATAAATGTCTTATGTGAAATTTGAAAACTGTTGTTATTGCAAATGCTTTTGTTCTGTGCATTTTAAGTGGCCAGTTTTATCTTTAATGCCGGCAAAAGATGAGGCACAAATTAGTTTTTAGAATTATCATTATTATAATGCTTGAACTAGTTTGAATTTATTTTTCTAACATATTTCTAGATAGAAATCTATTCCTTCTGATGCCAGTATATTAAATTTCTCCCCTCTGGCTGTGACCAAATGTCCTATGCTTCCTGTAGCCAATTCCGTATAGAACAAAAATTTGTATTGATATTATAAAGACCAGAGCATAAATTTCTTGAATTTGGATCTCTAGCAACGTTTTTGTATTTTTAATTGTGTATATTGATTTTTTTTATTTTATTTTTTTTTAACTGAGCACTGATGTGTTTTCAATAAATTCCTTTTAAGTAATGATAGTAAAATATCTTTTGTTGCTTTTTTTCATTCTCTCCTTTTCTTTCTCTTTTCTTTTTAACAGAAAAATCATACCCATGATTTTTCGAGAATGCCAGTCAAATGTAGTCCATCGTAGCAAGGAATATGCTTGTAAGAGATTTTATTTTTTCTATAGATGTTTGCAAAAGAAAAAAAATGTAATGTGTTTCACTATAAATTTATTTGTTTGTGTCGTTACTATTATTTTTTTCTACTTGTAAAATGGTTATATTTTGTCTTTTTATGGAAGAGAATTAATAAGTGTATAATCAGTTATGGAAGTTGCCAACAGTAAATATACCCTTAAGCCACCAAGTATCAGTGAGACGTAACTGGATTACTTTATCCTACTTAATTGGGTTAATTGATCAGGTCAGATAAGGTTTGTTAGAGTAAGTGCAGTGACGTAACGAGGGCGCTTTTTCTCCCCCCATAGAGATTGGTGAATTTTTTAACTTGTAATTAATCCTGGGTAGGTAATATTGTATTTAAGTTTTTGGGGGGCCATTTTAAAATTTTGCCAGGAATTAGATAGCGAAAAGCATCATTGAGAGCTCAGGCATTTATTTAGCATCATTTCAGTCAGTGAAGGTAAGATCAGGCTGTTCCCAGACCTCAGATATTGAATATGATAAGACCCTCGCTGGTCTACCTCCTGCACTCGTCTGATTCCTTCAAAAGAAGTTAGACTCTAGTGATATTGGTGATGCACATGTAGGTACACAGACACAATGATTTTTGGAATTATGGAATAGAAGTGTAGATACTTACTATAACAAATGGTAAATATATTTTTTTTCTCTCTTTTTCATCTTCTTCGTCCAATATCTTGCATGGACAGAATGTGTGAGGAATAAGGGGAGCATAATTGCACTTACCCAAAGTCAGTAAATAATAAGTGCAAACATTTTCAGTCTTTCTTTGGCATTGGCAACAATTTTAAGACAACAATGCATTTTTAAAATTAGGATTTTGCAAAAATATTTGTCTGTGAGTATTATGCAGTTGCTTCTATCCCATTTGTTTACTGTTGAACACACACACCAGTAAAAATTTTGGTATTATCCACAAGCGGTAATAGACCATTTTTACAATTTGTAACATAATTATAGTAGGATACAAATACCACTTGCATGATCTAGTGAACTGACAAAAAATATTGTATTTACACAAAAGGTCTTTTAGTACTGAAGGCCCCAACAAAAACATCTTATCTTTTCTTCACCTTCTTGTTCTTCTTCTTTTTCTTCTTCTTTTTTTTCTTTTTTTTAAGGAATATTGCTTCTCTCTACCACCCTTTTCCCCTTCAAAATTTCAATCACTTCCTACTCCTACTCTGATCATACTGAATATTAACAGTCAGTAGTTCAAATTTGATGGTGAGGAAGTTTGCCACTGCACACATAAGATCTAACAGATGCTCAACCCTTTCCTGCCATGACCACTATACTCGTCATGGCAACTCTGATCACAGCAAATGATATCCCCTGGATGCTGGTTTGAAATGTCAAAATTGCCATTATGTATAAAGTGGTTACCCATCACTGAGGAGTTAAATGTGTTAAATTGAAAATTATATTTTTGAAAATCAAATTGTATGTTTAAAAATGTTATTATGAAGCCTTTAAATTCAAATCATGAATAGATGCCTATGTATTTTCAACTCTATACAAAATAGTCTGTTTCACTCTTTGCTTCATTATAGAGATGTCACAACGAAGATATATCCACCTGGATTTCTCTTTCCTTTTTCTTTCTTTCTTTCTCTTGCATTAATGAAAGATGCTTTACTTGATAACCTTAGGAATATAAGAATGTTTTTATGTAATTAAGGTATAAAACTGTTGCAGAAATAGCAATGAAAGGGAAATATACATGAAATTACCTTAATATATATTGTTTTAAAATGAAACTCTCAAACATGTAATCTAATTGCAAAAATATTACCCAAAGCAGTGCCTCACAAAAAGAAATACTCAAAATAAGATGAAAGATGAGAGTTGAATGTTTGTATGGATGTTTGTATGTATGTACATGGCATGTAGGAATTGTGTGGTACATTTCTCCAGTCTCTAGGTTATAGGATACTAATCAAACTGGAGTTGTTTTTTCTCTCTATGGTAGAAGTGTGCATGTGAATGTGTATGTGTTAATTCATTACCTATATCTGCAGCACAAGTCACACATTCATTCAAAACAGTGATGATTTAACATATGAATTACCTTCTTTTAAAGGTGGTCACATTAGAATAAAAACTGATATTGCAAAGTAATGATACAACTTGACCTCTTCCTCTGCACATTAACCAAATGGAAAAGTATAAACTATTGGCTACTTTCCTTATGTGATTGACGGTTTGTAAATACATATACAGCTAGGTTGTTGCCAACTTCAGTACCAGGTGGTTTATATACGAAGTTATCATATTATTGATTTAGTTCCTCGTTTTCTGTAAAGCGTTAATTGTCCCTATTGAAATTGGAGGAAATGTTATTTTGTAAAATTTGAAACCTCAGTGAGATTTTCACTCGACTTAAACATGATTTTGCTATATATTTATAATGAATTTCTTGAATAGCATTATAATTCAAATATTCATACTTACTGCTATTCAAATTATAATTTGTCAGATCGAGAGGTTCTACCAACGATTAAAGAGTATATAGACTTGTTAATGATTTTTATTATGTGAAACTCTATAAATGCTCATTATATGTTTTATCTTGTTATGAGGTGATATGGTTGTTATTGATTCTTAAGTTATTTGTTACACTGAATTTGATACATTTTCTATGTTTTAAGTAAACTCTTCCACTGTTTAACTGAAGTGTAAATAACGAATCTTGTAGAGATAATGCTTTTTGATTTGTCTGTTACACAAATAATATACCAATACAAATCAATTTATGTTGCACAAATTGGGATAGGAAGGAAACACAGTTTACATGTAGGAGTTGAGATAGGTAGATATAGATATATATATATTATTGTGATAACTGCAGTTTAGTGATTCTGGTGCTAGCTTTGCTTCAGATTAAACTGCCTGCAAGGCGTATATCAAAATATGTTTAAAATAGATATCATTATCACATGACAGTTCATGCAATGCAGTGCCTGAGTGAAGGCATGCATTTCTGCAATAAAGTGTAATACTTCATATGATGTCTTTTGAGTACCCAAATAGTAGTTCTAACAGTTGAACACGTATATTTTCAAGGTATTTTTGAACATTTTCCCCTTTATGTGTTGTTCTGAGGGAATTTAAACCAGACAAAGTAGGAGAAGAAAAGGCTTTCAAATAATGAAAGTT
>NW_028234407.1:9047654-9052654 GCF_977035675.1 Penaeus japonicus
TGTAGCCCCTGGAGCCGTGTAATTCCCGGCAGAGCCCGTCCTCCATCAAGCGAACCTCGGCACTTCGGAGCATCGTCGCTTTGGAGAATTCGTAGTCGGCTGTAGGTTAGAACGGGAAAGGAACACTTGAGTTGTGGCGGGCACGAAGAAGATTATGATAGCAATGAGAAGAAAGGAGAATGATTAGACTATGAAACATTTGTGTTTTTTGTATCGAAAAATACATATATTCTAGAGATTTTCTATGGCCATCAAGTAAACAAACATACGTAAACAAAACCACAACATGCCCTTTCTCTCCCCCAAACACCCAAACACCGTACCTAATTGCATTTATAAAAAAATAAAAAATCGCAACTCACGATCAGTCAGCCCCCAGCCTGATACCTGACATCTGGTGCCAGGCGTGTAAGGGGTCGTGGAGGTGGGCAGGCAGACAGGAGTCACGAAACGGGACATTTGAATACCCATGCCATTCTGCGTCTTCAGCTTCACGATCGCCATGTCGTTGCTGTACTGGCCTCCTGGAGGGGGAGATAACAGGGCGAAGTTAGGGTTTATTCCAATGGTCATGATGGTTAGGTTAGTCTGATTGTTGCCTTGCGGTGTGTGTGTGTGTGTGTGTGTGATGGGAAATGTCAGCTGTTCAGTGGGGTCGACTGTATGGGAAGGAAGCATTGAGTATATACTTCATCTGCTTACACTCACGCATATATCTATATCTATATCTTTCTCTATACATATATTTACACACACATATGTGTGTATATATATATGTGTGTGTGTGTGTGCGTGTGTGTGTGTGTGTGTGTGTGTGTGTGTGTGTGTGTGTGTGTGTGTGTGTGTGTGTGTGTGTGTGTGTGTGTGTGTGTGTGTGTGTGTGTGTGTGTGCGTGCTAGTGCATTCATGTGTGCATTTGCAAAAAGAATAAGGAAAAAAAAACTATTCACACCCTCAGTCATTTGTTTCGCCCACAATCCCTGACCCGCAGCCTCAATTTTTCATCATTATTCTCCAGATAATATTTGCTTTCACTTCCATCCCATATTAGCTACATCCTTCTTCTCATCCTCTTCTCATCCTCCCTTGTTCTTCCAACCTTCTTGTGCCACACTTTGCCCTTTCCCTTTTCTTTGCCACATCGTCCATTTTCTTTCCTTTCTTTTCTTTGCTGAGAAATAGAATCTTACTAGAATCTTACCTGAGAATCACATCTTTGAACCTTATTAGAATTTTACTCTAGAATCTTCTTAGAATCTTACCCTAGAATATTAGCTCAGATTCTTATCCTAGAATCTTTATCTTTCTATCTTATCTTATTATCAAATCTAAGAATCTTAAATCTTATTTTGAATCAAATCTTAGAATCTTGAAATCTTATTTTGAATTAAGTCTTAGAATCTTAAAATCTTATCTTAGAATCTTAAAATTTTATTTTGAATCAAGTCTTAGAATCTTAAAATCTAACCTTGGAATCAAATCTTAGAATCTTAAAATCTGGTCAAAGAATCAAGTCTTAGAATCTTAAACTCTTATCTGAGAATCTTTATCATAGAATCCTGTCTTGGAATCTTACCTTAGAATTTTGAATCTTTATCTTAGACATTTACATCAGAATTTTTAAATCATACTTTAGAATCTGACCTCAGAACCTTATCTTAAAATCTTACTCCAGAATCTGACCTCACAATCTTATCTCAAAATCTTACTTTAGAATCTGACCTCAGAATCTTATTTTAAAATCTTACTTCAGAATCTGACCTCAGAATCTTATCTCAAAATCTTACTTTAGAATCTGACCTCAGAATCTTATTTTAAAATCTTACTTCAGAATCTGACCTCAGAATCTTATCTTAAAATCTTACTTCAGAATCTGATCTCAGAACCTTATCTTAAAATCTTACTTCAGAAATCTTACCTCAGAACCTTATCTTAAAATCTTACTTCAGAATCTGACCTCAGAACCTTATCTTAAAATCTTACTTCAGAATCTGACCTCAGAACCTTATCTTAAAATCTTACTTCAGAAATCTTACCTCAGAACCTTATCTTAAAATCTTACTCCAGAATCCGACCTCAAAATCTTACCTCAGAACCGCATCTCAAAATATTACTTCAGAATCTGAACTCAGAACCTTATCTTAAAATCTTACTTCAGAATCTCTTAGAATCCCTGAGACTCGTATCACACAAATAAAATAAAGTTATAAAAAAATAAAGAATCTCACCTTTTTTGAAGTTGGGATGGATTCTCCACGTGTCAACCTCGAACATCTGTTCGCCCTCGTCCTGGCGCTCGAGGTCGTAGTCGCCAACCTTTTGGAAAGATCGGTTATACAATGTGATTAAGATGAAGATAAGATGAGTAAAAGTTTGTTTTTTTGTGTGTGATTATCATGGGTTGATTTTTTTTTTTTTTTTTTTTTTTGGTGTATGTGCGATTGATTTTTTTTCTTTAATGTGATTTTTTTCGTGTTATGTTGTTATGGTGTGATAGATAAAAATCTGTTTATTTCGAGTAAAGGTTTTTTTTATCTATGTGAAAATAAAAGAATCTGACTCACGTGGCTATAATGCAATTAAACTGATATTTTTCTTATTTAGATATTCTCCATGGACGAAAAGTGGTCGATATGGTATATGCTTTTTTTTTTTTCCTCATTTCTTAATATCCATTTACCATTACTGCTCATTGACTGCATTAATCATCGACTTTGATACATATATATATATATATATATATATATATATATATATATATATATATATATGTATATATATATATATACATATATATATATATATATATATATATATATATATATATATATATATCAAAATCCCTTTCAAATCCCAAACAACACACCCTAACCCTACAATCCCACAAACCATCGACTTCATTATTCACGACCAAAACAAAACACCCCATCGAAATATCACAACACAAAATAGCAACACACCTTCACGCGATAATCCGCCATAGAATACTTGTGGTTCTGGAAGCAGTGAGCAGCGGTGAGAATGTGTAAGGGAGAAATAATGGCGCCTCCACAGTGGTGCACGAAGCCCTCTCGTTCGTACAGCTCGATCTCGGCCTGTTGGGCGGGAAGGAAGGTCAGGTTAGGTGTTTCGTATTTTGCGGGTTTATTTGTGTATTCATTTTGTGGTGGTGGTTGTAGTAGTGGTGGTAATGTTAGTATTAGTGGTTGTAGTACCTGTAGTGGTTGTAGTAGTAGTAGTGGTAGTGGTAGTAGTAGAAGTAGTAGTGGTTGTAGTAGTAGTAGTAGTGGTTGTAGTAGTAGTATCAGTAGTAATACCTGCAGTAGTAGTAGCAGCAGCAAACAGCCATAATTGTAGCAGTAGTAGTACAAATAGCAGACGTCATAGATTTCCGTTCTTTTGTTTTCTTTTAGTTCGGAGAGACGTTAAGCTTGTCTATTGGTTGATTTGGATGAAACGTCTCCAGTAACAGGGCATTTTGGTGGTTATATGAAGAGACTCAATAGATCTGAGCGTTTGTGAAATTAGAGAGACAGGGAGAAAAAGAGAGACATGGTATACATCCTTTGTTCTTCCTCTCCTTACCCTTCCTCCCCACACCCCCACACCTACACACCCCACACACCCCACACACCCCCATACACCCCCCCCACTCCCCACACCCCCAGCCCAAATCCTCACCTGCCATGGGTGGTTGCCATACGGAGAGACCGAACCGCCGACGATCTTGGGGGTCTTCCTGAGGCCGCAGCTGAGATCGGGCGCGAAGTCCGGCATGGGGAACTTGGGGAAGCCGCCCTGCCGAGAGGAGAAGAGGACGTCCTCGTTTCTCGTCAGTCCTCCGCCGCCCAAACGCCGCCCGTCGGTTCCTGAAGGGAGGCGAGGAGGAGGGGGAGTTAGGTGCTGGTGGGTTGTTGGGGGGGGGGGAGAGGAGGGCATTGCGTGGAGGGAGGAGGAGTTGGGGGAGCTGGGGGAGCTGGGGGAGGTGGGGGAGGTGGGTGAATGTGTGGACGTGTGTGTGTGTGTGTGTGTGTGTGTGTGTGTGTGTGTGTGTGTGTGTGTGTGTGTAAATGGCGTGCGTGCATGCATAGATTGTGCCATAACAAAAAGGATAAAGATTATGTCTTTAGTAATGATGTTAATGATACTATCAATAAAGATGATATTGCTCATCTTAATGCTTGTGTAATCATAACAATTATGGTATTAATAATAATGATAATGGCGGTGATGATATAATGAAAATAGTAATGAGAATAACGATAGCAATAATAAGAAAAACAACAACAATGTTAACAATAGTGACAATGATGATAACGATTAAAAATATATCATTGCTACTATTATCATTATTGTTATCATCATCATTACTATCATTATCACCATCATCATTATTATCATCGTTATTATGACATTCGGACAATAATGAGTAAAAATAAAGTCAGATTCTTGCTCATAAAACCTGGCACAGTCTAGGAAATGAATAAAAAACACACACAAAAAACAAACACACACACACAACGAAATTTCGAAGCAACAACACCTCAGCCAGTGAGTCTCCCTTCAACATTTCGTACAAAATGAGACTGATAAATCCTGGTGAAATTATAGGCAACTCCTCTCTGCTTTTCACTCTTCTCTCACCCTTTCGACTGTGCCAATTCAACCATGTGCATTCTAAAGGTATTCTATCAATATTAGGATATGAAGGAACTAACAAAACCGGTCTGGGAATCATTAGATTATAAACAATATGTTTACCCATCAACCTATCGTATGTAAAGATCGACATATGCCAACATATATGAATATAAACAATATTTCGACCCGTCTGTCAACAGAGATTGTGTGAATCATTCAAACACACAAGGAAATAACAACAAGGCTTTCCCTTTAAGTTCACGCCGCCATTTTTTCGCTGCTGAGACGAGAGAAGACTTTATGATGTCAACGTAATGGTTTGGGGAGGGAAGGAGGAGGGGGTAGGGGGAGGGGGGTCT
>NW_028234407.1:9087654-9090154 GCF_977035675.1 Penaeus japonicus
ACCTTTTAGTAACTATCAACTTACAGACGTGTGAAGTATACTATACTGATTTTTGTTTATATGTATATATGTATATATGTATATAAATAAATATATATATATATATATATACATATATATACATATATACATACATATATATGTATATATATGTATATATATACTGTAAGTAGCTGTAGCGTTTGAAATTAAAATATTTTGGAAAATCTATCCTTCTTTAGTGTAAGCAATTTTAGTTTCGTTTAGATATATCCAGAACAGATTAGGAAAATCTTAATAAAACCAATAGCCTACCCATGAGGGTCAAGAATTTATAAACCCTGGAAAACTGTTAAGTTTCCCCTCTTACATAGCTATAGAAAATTCGGCGTCTAATAAGGTAAACTAATTTAGTTTCAATAATAGGTGTGTTAATCATTAATAAGTTTTGTATCCGAAGATGCATTATATATCAGAAATTAATTTGTTTGCAATTATATTTTTCTTAAAGAAAAGGGTATGGAATATTCAAAGTGATTCCATTTTATCAACAAAGATGAATATTGTATGCATAAAAAAAAATATTTGGAAAGCAAAATATTTATTGCACTGCAGATTCAAATAATGTTGTTCCCACCGTATATTTCATCGTGTTCCATCATTCTTTTTAATACTCTCAACTAGCATAAAGTACTAACCTAAACTACGAAACATAAACGAAAATGAAAATCCAGATAGTATGGAAATAGGGCCATAAGGCTTATGAATTCAAACTTTTTCAGCGATTCTCTAAAGTTTGAAATAAATTGATCCAGTCTAAAAAACAAGGATACTAAGATGTTGTTTTAAATGAATTAAGGAGATAACTGTGAAATGATAATTGATGTAGGCCTACGGTAAGACTAAACTTGTTAAATTTTTTGTTAGTTTAGAAGCATGATTGCATTTCCAAGCAAAAGTAAGGGTCCTTTACTTAATGTTCTGTACTATTCAGTTCTAAATAAGATTTATCTCATTTCAATCTACGTTTTAGAAGGAAAACTCACTATTAAAGTCCACGCCACACATGATTTCCATATGACAGGTCATTTGGACATCCTGAAAGGCAACTGAATCGCTATTGGTCATGCTCAAAATGGCAAATGAATAGAGTAGAGAAATACAATGTTGTAGAAACAAAACAAAAAGATTGCCTAGATTTTTACACTTTGAAGAGAAGCAACAGGTTAACCATCTTGTCACATGATTAACAGGTAAAGTTGGAAAAAATCAGGGTGCATAATCATTATTAAATGGCCTGCATGCTTTGTGAGAAATCCTTCATAATAAAGGAATATGAATCACCTACTTATTCTACACAATGGACCAGGCACACACATTTGTAAAGTAGCATTGGTTTAGGCCGATATTTTCAAAGTAATAAAGCAAAATCGACGAAAACCTATATTTCAATTATACTCCTTGTCATAACTATGTAATAGGAAAGATTAAATAGACATGATGTACTAATTCTGTTATTAAGGAAAACGTATGTTTATTTACTAATAGTCACATCAAGCCTGCATTCTAATTCTGTATCCAGTCTTGAAAATCTTGAAAATCCTTCATTTTTCTGAGGAAACCGACATTGCATCTATTTAAACTTCTGACTATTTTGTCATTTTATGTGGTTCATTACACTGGATTTTTATTTCACTATTATTGGCGACCATGCATATCTTTTGGGTTTATGTATTGTACCATTAAAACAAATATGAATATTCTTAACTGAGTTTTCATTGCATTAAGTAAACAAAGTAATCTTTTTCCTGCATTGCTTTCTTTCAGTTAATATTAAAACAGTGTGTGAAATAAGGCAGATTTAGATTAGTTATAGTGACACCGCATTTTCCTTGAAATTTCATAGAAAATGGATTAGTATGGGGGACAAAATAGGTTTACTATTATAATTATCCTTATTAACATCGTTATTATCATAATTATGTGATCATTATTATTGATATTATCATTACATTACAGATACTGTGTATTATTAGTATTACTACTACCAATATCATTATTATCATTGCTAGTATTATTATTATCACTGTTGTTATCATTATTATCATTACTAGTATTATTATCATCATCCAGTATTATGTTATCATTATTATCATTGCTAGTATCATTATATATTCATTGTTTTTCATTGTAGTATAAGTATCATCATTATCATTGCGAGTATCATTATTATCATTGCTAGTATCATTATTATCATTGCTAGTATCATTATTATCATTGCTAGTATCATTATTATCATTGCTAGTATCATTATTATCATTGCTAGTATCATTATTATCATTGCTAGTATCATTATTATCATTGCTAGTATCATTATTATCATTGCTAGTATCATTATTATCATTGCTAGTATCATTATTATCATTGCTAGTATCATTATTATCATTGCTAGTATCATTATTATCATTGCTAGTATCATTATTATCATTGCTAGTATCATTATTATCATTGCTAGTATCAT
>NW_028234407.1:9095154-9097654 GCF_977035675.1 Penaeus japonicus
GGATATAAATGGTCATGATGATGGTACTCACAATGATAATGATATTAATAATAATGATAATGACAATTTCGATATTTTTTTTATAATAGTGAAAATACAAAGGACAATAATTATAATAGTGATAGTTTCTTCCGTAAAGTTGCCATCAACCCTTTTTTTTCTTCTTTTTTTTTATCAGTCCACCACCATGTATAAGATACGTATTGTGAGAAAGTCTTGTAAGAATATAGTGCACCTGACATTATAATGAAAATGAATCGTCACTTTTTTTTGTTAGAAAATCACATACTTTGTATATTCAAGTCTATTGCGGCGTCATGTTCTTTGCCATTGCGTAAAATAGAACGTGCATCTGCTGATGTAGTCATGTCATGGCTCATTCTTTAGTGTTCGTGTCATCTTGATTTCTCTCTCTCTCCTTCTCACTCACACTCTCTCTCTCTCTATCTCTCTCTCTCTATCTATCCCTCTGTCTCACACACACACACTCTCTCTCTATCTCTATCTCTCTCACTCTCTATCTATCTATCTATCTCTCTGTCTCACACACACACTCACACACACACACTCTCTCTCTCTCTCTCTCGCTCTCTTTCTCTCTCTCTCTCTCACACACACACACACACACACTCTCTCTCTCTTCCTCTCTCTCTCTCTCTCTCTCTCTCTCTCTCACACACACACACACACACACACACACACACTTTTTTCACACTTTTTTGGTCACAAACACTTGACACACACACACACACACACACACACACACACTCACTCAACTCACTTACCACACACTCTCTCTTGATCTTTTTTTCTCCTCTCTCTCACTCTCTCTCTCCCTCTCTCTCTCTCTCTCTCTCTCTCTCTCTCTCTCGCTCTCTTTCTCTCTCTCTTTCTCTCTCTCTCTCTCTCTTTTACTTTATTTTCTCTTTCTTGCTCTCTCTCTCTCTTGATAATCCTTTCTCCCTCTCCCTCTCTCTCCCTCCCTCCCTGTTTCTAAATTTACACTAAACACAATACACTGCCGACATGGCCAATAAATATGATACAGAAAATGCATCCACGTCCTTCTCTCTCTCGGTGTTAAATCCTTCAGCCAAAGTCCAGGGTCATTGAGGCTCAGTCAGGGAATAAGAATCAGCTGCTATTGACAGCATTCTGCTTCCATTGATTATCCCTTGACCTGGTTCGTCCTGGAGGGGTAAGATTAGATTTCGTGACCTCTTGGTGGAAAGGGGGAGAGGGTGATGAATGATGGGAGAGAGAGAGATGAAGAAGTGAAGGATAGAGAGAGATGTGCGGGAGGGAAAGGAAGAAAGGATGTGGGGGGAGGGAAAGGAAGAAAGAGTGTGGGAGATGTGGGGGAGGGGGAGAATGTAGAAGAGTGAGAAAGAAAAGAAAAGAAGAGTGAGAGAGAAAGACGAAGAGTGAGAGAGAGTGAGTAAGAGATGTGGAGGAGGGAGAGAAAGGAGAGGGCGATATGGAGGAGGGAGGGAAAGAAGGAGAGTGAGAGAGACATGAGGAAGGAGAGAAAGAGAAAAAAAGGTGGGGGTAAAATCTTAAGAGAAAAAGAAAAAAATAGAGACAGATATAGAAGAGAAAACAAAGAGGTAAAGAGAGAAGTTTAGGAAGGAGAGAAAGAAGAAGAGAGAGGTAGATGTGGAAGCGTGAGAGAGAAAAATATATAGAAATGTCGAAGATGGGGCGAAAAAATGAGAGGAAAGTAAAGAGAAATTAATCTTCTTCAGCAATCAAACAATCGGTTCATGATTATCTCACCTCCCTCCCGAAACCAGTACTATACAACGCGCCACTTAAAATAGATGAAAATGATAATTTATTACCGTCTCTTTGGTTAATTCAACGTTCCTTTCAAAATCCTTCAACACCAGATTTTCGATATCCATTACAGTTAGTTCCTTTAAGTCTTCCAAGCGCGGTGAATATGATATGAAGTTTCTGACTGACTATTCTGGTCGGAGGTTCACAAGGCTTCACGTCAAAAAGGTAAAAGAAATATGAGAAATACGAGGGAATATTCTGATTGGGTACTGGACTGTTGACGATAATGCAACGCCTATCAAATATATTGCACTGGAAAAAGAGCAATTGCTATTCTTTGTATATAGTATTGACGGGTATTGCAATGGCTGTTGATATTTGCTCTTTATGGCATTGCTGATTAACTTTACATTTGCAAGAATGATATATGTTAAGTAGTAAAATCACTGGTTTCGGTTGTCGAATTCGATATAAAAGATTTGATTTATTCGGAATATGTAGTGAAAAGGGTGTCTTGATACTTCGGTTATCGGAATGACCAAGTTGTTAACAGTAAGCTGGTTATATAAGTCACGGTCAGATTCGACCCCTCACCTTATCTCGCGGGTGTACAAAACAGACAAAATAATTAATCGCATGCTGATTCATACGTCGACGCCATCTATCAGACCATGAATTTGACATTTAGAAAGAAATCAACGCAAGATATTCATATCATTGT
>NW_028234407.1:9110154-9115154 GCF_977035675.1 Penaeus japonicus
AAAACAGAATGAAAAAAAATGACATTGCGGTCTGTCCTCTGCACGCAAGAACCTTACGGCCGAATGAGAGAGAAATATTAGAAAGTAACCGTTATACAAGCACGATGCACTAGTTGGCCATTCCCTCCCCCCTCCCTCCCCCCCCTCTTAGCGAAAAGAGTGACAGGTGCGTGCGCATACGACTGGCTTTAAGGGCCTAAGTCTCGAAAAACTCCTAAAATTGGTTAAATAATCCATAACCTCTTTGATTTTTGAGTTACTTCTTGCTTTTGTGTTCAACCCGAAACTTCCTCCTAACATGAAACCCACAAATCTGCACACTTAAGCCACCACGTTACATACGGCGAGTGAGAGAGAGAGCAACGACACGTGTCTGCCGCCGAACTTATATAACGTCACGTGCCCGGGTCGGCTGACACGTGACTCCGCTGGACCCCGAAATTACGGCCATGCTCTAGTATTAAGCCTCGGCTGCTTGGCTTACTAGGGAGAGAAATGTGTCGCTGTTGTGTAAACTGTTCTATAACATTTCTAAAATAAGAGGTACGGCAGTTATTTAGGCGCTTAATTAGAAGATTCGTGGTTTTCGGCAGGTTCTTCAACCGTGGCCCGGATGGAAACGCGCATGAAAATAAACATCAGCCTATTCGCCCTTTCCTATTTTCACTCGATACTGGTGTTTCTCTATCTTAAACGATTATTCGTAGTCATTAGGCGTTCCTAGACTTATGATTAGTGAGAATCTGACAACATTAGGCCTTCTAGGAAACCCGAAAATACGAGACAAAAGCATCACTCCCACACAGAGACCCCAGTGACGTCGCTACAGGGTGGCGCAGAACAAGTCGGTGCGACACGTGAGGTAGTTTATTATGAAACACAGATTGAAACCCGTGGAAAAAATACTTTAAATCCGATTATCTGAGTGATTCATTCGCTTCCATTTGAACTCCCAGAAGAAAAGGCAAGTTTCGCCGACCGAAAAGAAACAAAGATATTTACAAAATCCCGCCGAAAAGTTAACGGACGACCGACAATGCTTCCGACCACCCTGTATCGGCCTTCCTGCTACCGCCAAATAGGTAAAGCATCTCATATACCTCCTTGTCCACTCTAGCTTTTACGCGCTTTTTTATTGTATGTATGTTTGGGTACATTATAGGAAAAAAATATACGAGGACCTAGGAAAATGAAAACGTATGAGGAGCTGTGACAACGAATGAGATCTATACTTAAGACATTTTATATTGCTGTGCATGGTGGTTCTGTCTCTTTATCTATTTCTCTCTCTCTCTCTCTCGCTCTCGCTCTCTCTCTCTCTCTCTCTTTCTCTCTCCTTTTCTATTTCTCTCTCTCTCTCTATTTCTCTATCTCTCTCTCTCTCTCTCTCTCTCTCTCTCTCTCTCTCTCTCTCTCTCTTTCTTTCTCTCTCTCTCTCTCTTTATATATTTCTCTCTCTCTCTCTCTCTTTATCTATTTCTCTCTCTCTCTCTCTCTCTTTATCTATTTCTCTCTCTCTCTCTCTCTCTCTCTCTCTCTCTCTCTCTCTCTCTCTCTCTCTCTCTCTCTCTCTCTCTCTCTCTCTCTCTCTCTCTCTCTCTCTCTAAGAGAGAGAGAGAGAGAGAGAGAGAGAGAGAGAGAGATAGATAGATATAGATGTAGATATATATATATATATATATATATATATATATATATATATATATATATATATATATATGTGTGTGTGTGTGTGTGTGTGTGTGTGTGTGTGTATGTATGTATGTATGTAGGTAGGTAGGTATGAATTCCACATACAGAAGATTACCAGACGTGTACATATGAATAGACAGGCAGCACCTTCTTTGTTTCCTTTGTTTGTTTTGTTGCATTACTAAGCAAGATTCGAAACAGTTTCAATCTGAAATAAGCCGACTACATTCTAGAAATTCAATTCAATCTTACATATCAGGAAAAGAAGAGAAATAAACATATAGAACGCAGCAATCAGATATTTAATGGTATCACTGATTCAGAGGGAAAAAAAACGATATTTCACAGACAGCGGTCGCTAGCCACGTGGTGTTATGTGAACTCTTTGGCCAGCGGTCACATGGACGAACTCTGTGTGTGTGTGTGTGTGTGTGTGTTGTGTTTGTTTGTGTGTGTGTGTGTTTCTGTTTGTGTGTGTGTGTTTGTTTGTTGTGTGTGTGTGTGTGGGTGGGTGGGTGTTAGTGTGTGTGTGTTTATATATATCTACATTGCTTTGTGGAAATTTGTGTGAGTGAGTTTGTGTTTACCAGTGTGTTTAGGCGTGTATGCATCTTTTCGTTTATGAAAGGAAGAGAGAAACAGACAGAAAGTGAAAATAAATGGATGGTACATAATAGTAAACATTAAATTAAAGAAATACACCCTTCCCTAAAAAAAAAGAAAGAAAAAAAAAAAAAAAAAGTTGGAATAGACATAATAACAAAACCAGATAACAGGCACGAACTTAAAAGCCAAATAAAAACACTATTGTCCTTTAGTTGATCAATCCATCTGATTTCACCAGGCCACTGAATCAAGCAAGCAAAAGATATACAAATAATAATATTTCCTAATGGACAGTCACGACTGCTCATGCTTTAGAATAATTATAAGTCCTGTACTCTACGATTTGCTCGCAAGTTATACGATATCGTAAGTTGCCTCACGCTTAATCCCGTGACATGATGCGTCACTTCTGCATGAATTGTGATGAAAACGTGTGATCTTGTCTATTGTAGCAGGGCACTTTCTGGTCTCTAACTGCGGTCAGAAGCTTGCCTTGGGTTGCATGACGTCTGGGTATTTGCTTGTGTGATCTGTCCTGCTTTGGAGATAGTCATGCAGGAGTGCCTGATTTCGTGACATTGAACTGTAAGCTTTTTTTGTTTAGTTTTTTTTTTATCAGAATGTATTGTACGATTTTTTTTTAATTGCACGGAATGAGGTGCTGTAGAACTCCAGTTTCTGTGTTTTTTTTCTTTCTAATTTTGCTTGTTTTTTTTTTATAGACTGGGAGATGTTTCGCGTGTTTTTTTTTTTTTTTTATATCGCTGATATAAACACATACATAACCATAGCCTCAAATACATACACACACACATTCAGACATAAACATCCATAGACACACAGAGACACATATACTACTACAAATGAACAACAATATACACAACCTTATAGGCCTATAATAACTGCATTTCCTCTTTTCAACAACCATGCACCGAGGCAACACACACCCGTTCTTAAGATAAAACTCAAAATTGCCCGGTTACGCTACATAAACGCTCTTTGTTCTCCTATGTCATGAGAAAAAATGGACCCGGAACTGTTCTATTTATTCGTCCGTATAAATGTTCACTTTCTTCAGCAAAGTCGTGGTCACCTTTTTTCACCTTTTTGGGTCCTAAGCTATCATGCCCTAAATATTTGAAACCTTGAACATTATTCAGGTTGAAGTCCATACCTGGTTACAGCAATGTGTTACCACGCTATGCTTTATATGACGTATGATGTCAAGGCAGACAGCATATAGTGTAGTTTTTTTTTTTTCATTCAGTGATTGCAGAGCCAGGAGATATGAATACCTTTTCATTGCTACAAGCGATACGACTGGTGTGGTAATCAGTTTTTGTATCAAATGAGGATAGACTAAAAATTATCTTTATTCGAAATGACACGCACCGTCAGTTGAGTTTTTATTTCCTTTATCATCTTAATTATATTTCTTGTCTGTTTTGTATGGACCTTACTGTGCATAGGCCTATATGTGAAGAGTAATTCCGTAACACAACTAACCGAGTGCATTTGCAATATAATGTTCTAATGATTTAATAATACAGATAAAATAAAATTATGCTGATAAAAAAACTAGACCAAATGGTGAAATTTTCTAAATAGAAAAAAAAGAAAAAAAAATCCTCTCAATACAAAAAAAAAAGAGAAAGACAAAAAAAAGTAACTCTTTCGAACACCAAGTCATGGTACTCGAAACAAAATATTTTTTTTTTTTTATAATTTTATACTTACGGTTATTATCAGCATTATCATATTCTGTCCTTTTTTTATAGTATATTATTACTCAGCTCGAAAACAGCTGGCACTGATTACACGATATAAAAGTTCATTTACATCCAGGTTGAGTTCCACTCAGGTAGTGTATTTTTTTCAATAAATCACATCAAATACTGAGGTTTACTAGAAAAAAATTAATTAAGCTTTATGTATCTTCTTTGAGTTTTCTCATTAGTTTGTTTTCTAATTTTGTATTATATTTAAGAAATATGAAGTGGAGAATTAATACATGCCTTTAGAAGGAACAAAGTGTACCTGAACATTGGCAAAGTTAATAAAATAACAAATAGAACAAAAATAAAGATCATAATAATAGTAATGATTGTGGTGATGGTGGTGGTGGTTCGTGATAATGATGATGATGACGATGATGATGATAATGTTGGTCGTGATGATGGTGGTGGTGATGATGATGGTGATGATGATGATGATGATGATGATTATGATGGTAAAAATATTAGAAATAATAATAATAATAATAATAATGATAATAACAGTATTCGTACTATCATCATTCTAAATTGATCTAATACTTAGAAAAACTTTTCTAACAGTGTTGCAATATTGATTGAAAGGATGTTCAAAACGAGCAACAAAGCCGCACAGTAATAGGAGATAAGGAGATAACAGAAGTTATAATCGATAAAAGAGATAAGGTCGTAGATAGTAGAAGACACACATCACATTCCTGGAACCAACCAATTGAAAACGACGAGTGAAAAATCTCTCTCTATCAATTACAACCGATTTTTTTAAGATCAATAAAAATCCTCTCATACTCAGCGGCTCAGATTTCGTATATACATCCGATACCATCGTTGCAAGCAGATCAAACCGGACGTATTACAAAGCAAAATCGGTAAGAATACGCAAAATAGTCATGCGGTCACCTCGAATATGTTGCAGAGGATCAATTGATT
>NW_028234407.1:9125154-9127654 GCF_977035675.1 Penaeus japonicus
TCCCATTTCCGCCCCCCTAATTCTCCCCAACACCCCAGCTTTCTCATTTCTAACCCCCCCACAATTTCCCTAATATCACCCCTTCTCGCCTGCTATCGCCCATTTCCGCCCCCAATAACCCTCCCTCGCTCGCTCCCCTTACCTTGAGATTCGTCCCTGACTTCCCAGTCTCCCCTTCATATTTTCTCTTCTAATTTACTCCAATCTCTCATCCCTCTCACCCCCTCCCCATCTCCCCCCCTCTCCTCCCCCCTACCTTCTCCTTACACCTCTATATTTATCTCCCATCTTCACCCCCCCCTCTCCCCCTCTCTCCCCTTCCCTCCCCTTCCTCCCTCCCCTCCCTCCACCCCCTCCCCCTCCCCTCCACACCTCCCCGCCCTCCCTCCTCCTTCAGCATCCTCCTCATCCTACCTTCCGAGCCGTCCCAATTTTCTTCCTCCACCCCCTCATCTCAGGTCACGTGGCGAGACATATGGCAGAGGTTCAGTGGGTGCTGTGCGGAAGGTGTTTACCTAACGCTAGCATCACTCTGCACATTCCTCTGGGCTGTTAGACTTAGGGGCATTCGAGTTCTCACCCCTTTGTTTGCCCCTTTGTTTGCCCCTTTGTTTGGCGCTCCTTGGTTTGCCATAGGCTTCGTCTCTTTCCTTTATCTTCTACTTTTGTTTATTTTATAGGTAATTGTATCTAAATCAGACTAGTGGAGTTTATTTTGTATTTGGTTCTCTGATTTTGTTTTTGTCGTTCGCGCTTATGTGGTTATATATCTATCTATCTATGCTATCTATTCTATCATCTCGTCTCTCTCAGCTCTAACTTCTGGTCTCTCTCGTCTACTAGATCAATTCGATCTCGTTCGGAGTCTCGTCTTCTCCTCATCTATATATAATATAATATATATATAACTAAGATTATATATATTATATATATATATATAGTATAAGATACATACATATATATATATAATGTATATGCTAATATCTTACATCAATATAGTTATGTATATATAGTACATATGTGTATATAGTATATATGAATATAGTGATATATATATGCAGATATATCATATATATGTATAATATCATATGAGTAGTATATATCGTATATATATATAGTATATATATATATACTATATATATTATATAGTATAGAACAGTATTTATATATATAAATATTAGTATATATATATACATGATATGTATATATATATAGGTAGTGATATATATACATATATAAGTACTATATATATATTATATATATATATATTTATTGCCATATAATTTATATATATATTTTTTTATTTTATATATTATATATATATATATATAATATATAAATACATATGCATATACAACTATGTGTATATATATATATATATAATATAGTATATATATATATATAGTATATATATAGTATATACACACCACGACGACACACACACAACAGCACACACACATTATAAATATCATATCATGTGTGATATATAGATAGTATATATATATATTATATATATATATATAGATATAGTATATAATATATATATATATTTATATGCATATGCATGTGGCGATTGTGTCTGAGTGTGTGTGTCTGTTGTGCATGCAGGTGCGCACACACAACCAAACAAGACAGATAGTAAATAGATACTAGAAACAGCCGGAGGAAACCCTAGTAAACGTAACACCCATTTAACTACGAGCAATGTCCTACTCGACGTAATTCACTAACTGGTTGGCACCGGCGTGTATTCCCGTTGATGCTTGGTCTGAACCCACTTCCGTTTGTAGGACAGGTTCCAATGCCGCTGAATTAGCCTTGAGGTATCTATACTTGTCGAATCTTTATCTACGCAAGATAGAGAGAAAGAGAGAAAGAGTGAGAGAGAGAGAGAGAGAGAGAGTGAGAAAGAGTGAGAGAGAGAGAGAGACGTAGAGAGAGAGAGACAGAGATAGAGAGAGAGAAAGAAAAGAGAGCGCGAGACCGCGCGCGCGCGAGATCGCCCCAGCGCGCAGAGAGCACGCGCCGCGCCCGACAACGCGACAGCGCGACCGCCGCGCGCGTCTCGCGCGCGAGCGCGCGCGCACCTGCCCGTCCGCCCGCGACCCTCAAGCGCGCGCGCCCGCGCTCGCGCTCGCGCGCGCGCGCGAGCGCGCGCGCGCTCGCGCGCGCGCGCGCGCGCTCGCGCGCGCTGCCCGCCCGAGCGCGTCGAGCCCCGCGCTGTCCGCGTCCCGCCCGCGCGCGCGCGCGCCCCCCCCCCGGAAGGGTGCCCCCCTCGCGCGACCACAGCCCAACCACGGACCGGCCACCTCACCGGCGCGCGCGCCCCCCTCGCGCGACGCGCGTCCCGCGCCCGCGCCCCGCGGCTCGCGCGCCCGCGCGCGGCCTCGCCCGCCCGCGCGCTGGTCGTCCCCCCCCCACCGTAAGGTGTCCCCCCAAACCGCGCGCCCACACACAGCCCACCCCTGACCGTGCAACCCATCCCCCTGCGCGCGAGCGC
>NW_028234407.1:9185154-9187654 GCF_977035675.1 Penaeus japonicus
GCCGTGCATGGCGAGAGCTCCCGACGCGGCGACGAGGCAAGGGTGCGGCAGACGGCGAGGAACCTCTTTGTAGCGTCATGCAACCCAAGAATCGTATATTTGTGCGTGCTTGCGAGGGGACATGACGCGAGGAAAGATCCTGCGTGGCAGAGGGCCGGCACGGGACCAGGCGAGGGACTGCGAGCCCATCAGACGAGCGAACCGCGGGTGCCTTAGAAGGGGCGCCGAGGGAGGCGACTTACGCGACCACATGCACGTAGCCAGCGCCGATTTCGAGGCTCATGATCATCCTCTTGTGCGCTCTCGCTCGCTTTCGCTCTGTCTCTCTCTCTCTCTCTCTCTCTCTCTCTCTCTCTCTCTCTCTCTCTCTCTCTCTCTCTCTCTCTCTCTCTCTCTCTCTCTCTCTCTCTCTTTTCTGGTTCCTCGGTTTGCAGCTTCGACTTCGATCCACCAGGTCATCTCTCAGCTATCAATCAGCTGTCAATCTCTCCCTATCTCTCTGCCTTTCTCTATCTTCTCTTTCTCTTTCTCCCATTCACCAAGCTGCAATCAGGCCGTTGCACCACCATTGCATTCCGTCGGGGGTCCATTGAGTGCGTTGGGTTCATCGGGGTCGGGCCGCCGTTGGGGGTGTTCGGTTGTCGGGGCTTCCATACAGAGAACTGGACTCGCGGAAAATTTCTCTATTTCTGCATTGGGAGGGAGCCTAGATGATGATGATGTTTTTTTTTTATGTAAATTATATCCTTTACGTTGATTCAAGTGTAGGCATACTCCTACTTGAATTTATTTTATTTTTATACATGAGATGTTTTCCTTACTAACCATCACCTTTTTCTCTCTCCTGCAGCCCCGAACGACCACCTCCTCCTGAGCAACCGGTCGCATGTGCTGCACACGCTGGGGCGCGCCGAGGAAGCGCTGAGCGACGCCGAGGCGGCCATCCGGTGCCGCCCCGAGTGGGCCAAGGGCTACTTCCGGCGCGCCATGGCCCTCATCTCCCTGGGCCGCTTCGAGGACGCGCTGGTGTCCCTGTTGCAGTGCGCCGTGCTGGAGGAGCCAGACAGCCTCAGGAGCATTAAAGATGAGATTACCAAGGTGAGCTTTCCCTCCGCGCTGAGGTCGGGTGGCATGACTCGGCCGGCCGCTTGCTTTCATTTAATTTAGGCAGAATGAGAACAAAAGAATCGGCCCGTCAATGTGTTCCCGTTTCACCAACCTTTGTGTTCCCCGGCAGGCACTCCACCGGCTGCTGGTGAAGCTGACCAACAGACGGCGGGTGAGCCTGGAGGGCCGAGGGAACTGCCTGAACGGCTACCAGCGCCTGAGCCCGGCGCTCTCCGACCCCTCCATCCCCCCCGAGTCGGACTCCGAGGACTCCGAGGACTCCGAGGACGGCCACCGCAAGCACACGCAAGCGGGGGTCGCCGCCCGCCCCGTCGAGGAGGAAGTGCTGCTCAGGAAACTCATGGACAAATACCGCCACGAGATGGAGAGAAGCAGAAGTAAGCCCCCTCCCCTCCTTTTCTCTTTTCTTTCCTCTCCCCCTGTTCTTCTTCTGTCCCCCCTCTTCCCCTACTTCGTGTCTCTTATTATTGAGAGTATGTAGAGTATGGCAGACGCCCCCCTGGAGTGCGCTGACTGACCCCGCTGGTGTCTCCCCCTCGCAGAAAGCAGCACGGGCTACATGAGGCACGTCGACCTGAGCAACGTGGAGAAGAACGACTTCGAGTGCACTCTGTGTTACCGGTTCCTGTACCAGCCCGTGACGACCCCCTGCGGCCACTCCTTCTGCCGCAACTGCCTGGACCGCTGCCTCGACCACTCAACCAACTGCCCGCTCTGCAAGACGTCGATTAAAGTGGTGAGTCGAGGACGCTGTGCTTATTCATAACTAGACGGAGGTTTCTGAAATTAGGTCATCGCTTCTTTACCTGGAAGTTAGTTAGTCTCCAAAATTTCTCCATTGCTTTTCCACCAGACTACCCGCCCTCCCCTCCCCTCCCCTCCCTTCCCCTCCCCCCTCCCCTCCCCTCCCCTCCCCTCCCCTCCCTAGAAATATTAACAGTGAAAAAAATAAAAGAAAGAAAGAATTTACAAACTAAAGCGCGGCATCCTTTCCGCAGTGCCTTTCCGAGAGGAGAGCCACCGTGACGGAGTTCGTGCACCACGCCATGGAGGTCGTGATGCCCAACGAGTGCCTGGACCGGCGGCGGCAGCACGACGACGAGCTGGACGAGCTGGCGGCCGCAGGCAAGGACCCGCACCACGAGATCCCCATCTTCATCGCCACCCTCGCCATCCCCACCATCACGTGTCCACTGCACGTCTTCGAGCCGCGCTACCGCCTCATGATCCGCCGCTGCATGGAGTCAGGCACGCGGGAGTTCGGCATGTGCATGCCCATGGACTCGGCGGAAAATGGGTACGTCTTCCCCTCCGAGTGGGCGGGCGTGCGTGTGTGGGTGGGTGTGTGAGTGTGTGTGTGTGTGTGTGTGTG
>NW_028234407.1:9215154-9217654 GCF_977035675.1 Penaeus japonicus
CATCTATGTGTAAATAAGAATGATAAAGGAAAAAAAGCAGAGACTGTATGTCTTTGGCATTAATGAGCTGAATATTAGTAACTACATTTGCATGTCAAAACATAACAATCAATATTAATTTCATGCAGTCTTTACTGCAGAGTACAGCTACATCATATGCATATTTCATGTGAACCTGAAAGCTATTTTTGCCGTCAGATGTGTTAATACCATAAATCCTCTTCTATTACATTCATTTAACAGTCATGATTAACCCATTGCCAATTGGTCTAAACTTTGGGGTACACAAGCGTAATGCCTCCTGCTGCTTGACCGCTCTGGCCGCAGCCGACAGCTATGTGCCCGATCACCTGGTATGTTGGCCATATGAAAAGCTACGACAAAATATATCGTCCCTGGTGGCAACCACTGCCATCTTATCACCCGGCATGAATGGGTTAAACACTCGTCTGTTGACAGCATTATGAAAGCAATTCTTTCAACAAGTTTCAAAAATTTCCAAAGAGGGAACTTTCAACACCTTCAAACTTAAAGATGATGATTGTAATCTAATTGATTAATATGTGAAAATGCAGTAGTAACATGCAGAATCTAACAAGAAATGAAAATATGTTATGATTTCATGTCTGTTGGGTTTTTGTTTATAGATCATTCCATTTGCTAAGAATTGGCTCCATTCCTTCCCTTTATTTATCATGCATGAAATTACCTTTATGACTTTAACATAGCTTACAATCTATTGTTCCTTCCAATGGTGCTTAGACAGAATATTTCTAATCCATCCATTATATAACTAGAACAACTAAAATTTCTCTATTCTTGTCTACATATAAATTCTTTATACAGAACATATTCACATGACAATGCAAGATGATAAGATTTTAAAAAAATAATAATAATAAAAAAAATACTGGCATTGAGAGACTCATATATCTTCAAAGATGTTAACTGATACCTTTGCTTTCCTTTGTCATTACCTAAAACCTATTTCCATTGAATCATGGATTGCATTCTAATATTCATTTACGAACAGTTCTTCCATATAAATGGAAATTTATTTCGCTTCATTATACTTAATATCACAATTCCAAACTAGTATCAGATTTGCCTGATTGCTGAGAGATATTCCATTAGAAATTTTCAATATAGTCCTCGACACGTTATCAAATGTGACATCAAACTTGTTTTCTTTAAGCAAAAAAAATCTTAAAAAACAAGATTAGGTAACTGATATTATTAAACTTATATCCTCAGCTACATCAGGTACTTCAAATCATTTCATACAGAAGCATCAATACAAGTGTTTAATATGTGAACAAACTTCATACTTCTAATGAGGGATTGGAAAATTAACATACCTGCTAATGGGAAACTGAAAAACACAATATCACATTGCAATATGTCATGTAAAATTAATCTAATATTTATGTGCATTACATATTCAATGATAGAGGTCGGGCACCATAGCATAAAACTCAAGCTTACAAAGAAGCCACATGAATATCACCACTTTAAAATTCATACATAACTTCACTCATAAAGTCTCTCCACTATCATACATTTGAGCAAGACTACATACAGTGTAACATACATACATACAGCATGCCTTCTCCTTAATAAGGCAGATAACTACAATAATAAAATCTTGAACTTTTAAAAGAGTAATAATCATTTCTTCTCTCACTATGTATAAGAATACTTTTTTTTTATCCTTTGTGCATTGAAACTAAAGTCTGATCATTGAAGATTCAAAGAATTTAAACACAAGATCATAAAACCTGATTTGGAAAAGGCTACTGGGATAATAATCATGCTAAGTCATTTGTGCCAAAGTTGATTGTAATGAATAAATTCATCATTATGAATCACTGGAATAAAGCTTAATCTAGTGACTAAGATTTTGCTATCTTTCTTAACTCAGTGGAAAACTTATGTCATGGGGGGGATAAGGATAATTACATTAGTTCACCATAAGCCTCGATCACAATCCCACCATTCTCTGATCTTCGTCTAGTAATGCTTGTATGCTGTTGGGATGCAGATTGTTTGCCTCAGAATTACTCTGCTGCTCCATATATTCTTCTTTCTTGGCATAGACCACATCAAACCATCTATTTGGCATGATGATATTATTGGCTTGTTTTGTCTTGAGGACACGTTTATTTGCCTTGTCATCCACGTTCTTCTCCAGCCTGGCCAGGTTCTGGGTCTTTTTCAACGACAGCCTCATGTTTTTCTTCGTTATGTTTTGCACTAACTCTACCACATAGCTGATGACGTTAGGGTCACGGAGGACCTGCATGTGGTCAACGTTTTGATAGATCTTGTGGTAAACTTTCTGTTTCTGTTTGCCAACCCACTAGAAGAGATAAAAATCACATTAGTGTTGAGCATTAGTACATCAATTCCATTTTTTACTATAAAGTCTAGAACATGCACTAACTTTTTTTTTTCTTTGAGGTTGATTGTATATATCCACACAGTGTTACAGTGGAATACT
>NW_028234407.1:9222654-9225154 GCF_977035675.1 Penaeus japonicus
CATAAAATATATAAATATAGATAAGTAAATGTATACATATATATATACACACACACACACACACATACATATATATATTTATGCACATATATAAATGTAAATACATATATATATGTATATATATATATATATATATATATATATATATATATATATATATATATATAGATATACACACACACACATATATATATATATATATATATATGTATATATATATATCTATATATATATATATATATAATATATGTATGTATGTATGTATCCAGGTGTCCAGGGGAAAGAGTTTGGCCTCCAAGAGGAGGTTGGTAACCTTAGCCCACCCAGGGGCACCCAGAATAATCCTGGCGGCTTCGTTTTGTATGATGTCGAGCCTTTTCCTGAGTCCAGGCTTGACTGTGATTAGGGCAACGTACAACGTGTGTGTGTGTGTGTGTATATATACATAAATTATATATATACATAAATTATATATATATATATATATATATATATATATATATATATATATAATTTTGTCCATATATATATATATCCATTTCCCTTTCTTCCCTTTCATTTGACCAGCAGTCTATGTATGACATGCAGAACAAAAAGCTAAGCTAAGCTTTACTTAAACTACGGTAAATGCATTTACAACACCTAAATAAGCTTCCAAAATGATACATCCCTTTCTTGTAATAACAGAGGTTGTTCTACCCAAACCCACATGAAACTCGCAAGATATAAAACCCTACAATAATAAGTCTAATCAACTGTATCTTACCAGGAAGTTTGTTGGCATTTGCTAGTATTTAGACAAGTGTGATGCGTGTAATGGATGTGCACGTCTTCTCAACATTTGCCATACATACTTTCAAAATATGAAAATATGATTTTTATTTCCAAAACTCAACACATAAAAGGCCTTACCCAACAGTCTATAACATAGGGAACAAGCAGTTCCATGTTTAGCCACAAGTCGAACCATCCTTCCGTCTTCTTCGAGCAAATGTAGTGGATTACTGCTGGCTTGTCCAATTTGGCTTCTATCTGTGATCCGCCATCTCCAGGAACTGTAGAAACAAATAGTTTTTTTTATCATAATCTATACTACCACTGTGCCCTTCCCTATTACTGTCTGATATATAAATTGATATCCTCTACCTAATGCCAAATAAAGCAATGAACTGCCCAATAATAGGTATTACTTGGCCTTCATAATCAACCATATAGTACATATATAACAAGAGCTTTATAATCAAATACTGTTACACTACTAACAATAAAGAAAGAGAAAAAGTTGTCTCAGAAAAAAAAAAAAAACTTGTCAAGGAACCTCAAAACAGGAACATCGAAATGACCTTGTCCATGCTTGGTTTCACAATTACTACTTATATTCCCATGTCATTCTCTTCTGAATTTGAAATTATTGTGTTATTTCGTTTCTTATTTTTTGGTAAGAAATGCCAACAGCAGATTGCGTAATGTACTGAATGTGTCATACGTAGTGCTTTCTTCGGACGCGATGTAAACAAAGGAGGAAAAGAATATCATGAATTGCTGACATAAACATTCCCTAGTATTCACAAGACACATTATATACATTATTTAGGGTAGATCTACAACCGTATTCCGTTCTAAAATGTTTAACACACAAAAATTTGGCTACGCAACAGTTGTTTACAATCAAACGTCATTCATCCCTTCTCTGTCCTTCATTGCTACAATATCCCAGAATGAATCATATTCCTTCATTCTCCTCACTCCCTCTACCTACCAATCATACTCACTTAGTATAACGGGCGGGATTGCTTTCTCTCTGCTGTTCTTCGCCTCCGAACAAAGGAGAGAAGACAGCAAAAAGGAGAAGAAAAACAACACAACACCTTCTCTCATCCCGTTCGCTGTGAACACTGACTGTTACGAATAAACAGCTGACTGCGTCTCTTGTGGCTCGGTGAGTACTTGCCTTTTATATATAATTTATTAACATACCCCGATTAATCTGGTAACTATATCATCAAGTGGAAGACACCTACTTTATCTAATAGAAAGACTACAAATTCTTATCTAGAGTATAAATTGTTAAGAATTGGTGATACGACATAATTTAACAATAATGGTAATTGGAACCTCTAATGTTTACATGGAGTTCGGCCTAGTAAACCACGTGACGATGAATTGAAATTGGAAATCGTCTGCTTATGTAAGTCACTTAGGAGAATCTACCTCTTGGATTGAATGAAGGTTATTTACCGTAACAAGTGTTGTCTTGCTTCCTTAATTGCATATAGTTGACCAGGGCGCTGGTTATGATGATGGTAATGATGATTATGGTGATGATTATAATGATGATTATAATGATGATAATGATAACTATGGTGATGATAATGATATTCGTTTTCATAATAATGACAACAACAATGACCGGAAAATCAACATTAATGATAATCATGATGATATTGATCAGGATAATAAATGATAATGAGAATAATGATAATGAAAATGATATCAACAA
>NW_028234407.1:9237654-9240154 GCF_977035675.1 Penaeus japonicus
TCTCCGGACAACGGCAACAGTTTATCTCACTATAACCTGCTGAAGAAATCATCAGCTGACAAGTGATGTCCCACAGAGAACTAATATATTGTGTGTAACATTAATCTTAATAGCTCTGCATACATATACATATATATATATAATCACACACAAGTGATTTTAAACATTTTATGACAACAATTAACAAATAAAGCAATCTCCTAAGTAATTAAGTTCAGCCAGCTTGGGAAGATATTTTGACAATATTCCCTGATATTCATCTCTCGAGTTTTAAGGATTCGCTAAAGAAGCACTTTCTGAAGGCCCGACGGATACCGTTGAAATGGCTGCAACGGATTAAAGAATTTGATCGTCATTATAGGTTTGTACGTATTCAATAACCTTAACCATACCTCACAATTCACAATTTGTATATCATGACTGATTCGTTGTGGTAAGTTTATTAGGAAATGATGCTTGAATATTTAGTTATAAACATAATCTTATGAAATTATGAAATTTTAATGAAACATTCAAATAATATAAACATGCCAAAGAGAATCTGAATCTAGGCTAATATGACGCATAAGCCTAAGCTTCCGTAATCTAAAGCAAGGCTACGGATAAGAGGGAGGCTGTAATTGGCTGAAATATCTCGCGCCATTCCGTGACGTCACAAAATGGCGCGAGATGTTATTGGTGTAGTAACTGACGCTTATTATCTTAGGCAAATTTGCGATATGAAGATGCTGGGTTCATCGATCGGTACGTGTTTACAATCATAAGATATTATCATCACAGGTGATGTAGTTCGCTAAATGGAGATGATAAGTTTTTGTTTATTTCCCCAGACAGCTTACTAAGCATCTGGCTGGGGAACATTGTAATTATTTTACTCGTTGACTTAAACAAAAATAAAAACGCGCATATACCCACCCACACACAAAATAATACATAAAATAATACTTTTCACTCATGAACAAAATAGATAACAATAGCCGAAGTTTGCTATACATTTCACAGGAAAAAGTAAAACGTAAGCAATTTCGACCATAAATAACTGAAACCCTATGAAAAAAGAAACACAAGATAAAAAAAAAAAAATCTCTATAACTCCTGTATAAACAAACACGTTACAGTATCTGATCCTGAATTCCCATTGCATCATAAAGTCCTTCGACAAAGGGAGGAGTTTCGAAATCCGTTTGAAAAGAGAAAGATATAACGGAAGTCTTTTTTTTTTTTTTTTAACTCTTTTTTTCTTTCAATTGGTAATCAATGTCACAACAACGCCCTCTATTGACGCCTCGTTCATTACCAAGGCTATCTTTGATGACCTCAACGTCTGTAAACTGTAAATCTTCCATATATATTTTTCTTTTATAATTTATATGAGGCGTGTTGAAATGCATATCGGGCGAAAAGAAGGAAATAAAGATTTTATTCTATAAATGTGTTTTATAGTAAGGTAACTAAAATGGATTTAACTGTTAAATCTAAATTGAGGAGTTTGATGTTAATAACTGTGCTGAATATATCTTTAGTTTGGTTTATTGTTCATTGTTTATCGTGTGTGTGTGTGTGTGTTTTTGTGTGTGTGTGTGTGTGTCGGTGTGTGTGTGTGTAAGTGTGTAAGTGTGTGTGTGTGTGTGTATGTGTGTGTGTGTGTGTGTGTCGGTGTGTGTGTGTGTAAGTGTGTAAGTGTGTGTGTGTGTGTGTGTGTGTATGAGGGACAGCCAGCTTATTAATATAAATTTGCCTCTAGATTTGCTACTCTCATCTCTCACTCTCATAATAAGATTAAATTGATTTGCATGGAATATAATGATGTTGCATTCCACACATTTCTGTTTTTTTATTCACATTTCTTATTTCAGTTCAGAGAGAGAGAGAGAGAGAGAGAGAGAGAGAGAGAGAGAGAGAGAGAGAGAGAGAGAGAAAGAGAGAGAGAGATAAGAGACCGACCGTTAAGTCACTCTCCACCTTTATACTCATATGATGTATTACTGAAGTATACAAATGCGCTAATCTGTTTCCTAATTCTGCTTACCAGATTATCTACATAACTGATCATATATGTTTTTATTCAATGAATGTCATCATCATTTCATATTCACTTTCTCTGGTGTTTCAACTTCATGTTACTTATTTTAAGCTACTCCTTTCAATACCCCCCCCCAACCCCCCGCCACACACACACATCCAGACAAATGATTCATAAACTACACCTAAGTACCTTTGTGTGTTTACTCAACGATGGTTATCAAATCCATACCTGTATCAGATTTTATCAGCAACTACGAAACAGCACGTCAGCACTTCAAGAAAGATCAAGCGATAAAATGATAAGAATGTCACAAGTCAGCAACACACGTGCAACACGTAGTGACACGTTGCGCGTTGCACTTCTCTCCGTGGTTGAAAATTATTGTCGTAGAAATCGCATCTGTTATAAGTAGAAGGTGTCTGATGACTTGGTAGTTTTTGTTGATCGGTTGTAAATGGTGTTGGATGCTAGTGG
>NW_028234407.1:9247654-9250154 GCF_977035675.1 Penaeus japonicus
GACAGAACAAAATAATGAAGACCCCGATAAGTATGACGAAAACTCTTCGGGAGAAAACCGCCCCACTTTGGCCGAAGTCATTTTACCTCCACCTCTAAGGAATGGTTCTCCTAAGTATTCTCTCGCACCTGTAGATTCCTTTCAGTTCCAGGATCCCTATCACTCCTTAAATCCATCCAAACCCCTATCCATATCTCGAACCCACTCTCTGTCCCCATCTCACTCCCTATCCTTGCTCCCGTTCTCCCATTCTCTGCCGCTATCTCCATCCTACAATCTATCCCAACCCTCATTCCACTCTCTCTCACCGTCCCACTCTTCCTCTCTATCCCACTCGCTGCCCTTGCCTAACTCTGTTTTCCCATCCTCCTCACTATCCTCGTCCCGATCCCTGTCCTCACCCTCATCCCACTCCCAATCCTCACCCTCATCCCTCTCACAATCCCTATCCCACTCCCAATCCTCAGCCTCATCTCACTCACTATCCCCATCCCTCTCACAATCCCAATCCTCACCCTCATCCCACTCACTATCCCCATCCCACTCCCAATCCTTACCCTCATCCCACTCACTATCCTCACCCTCATCCCACTTACTATCCCCATCCCACTCCCAATCCTCACCCTCATCCCACTCCCAATCCTCACCCTCATCCCACTCACTATCCCCATCCCACTCCCAATCCTCACCCTCATCCCACTCACTATCCCCATCCCACTCCCAATCCTCACCCTCATCCCACTCACTATCCCCATCCCACTCCCAATCCTCACCCTCATCCCACTCACTATCCCCATCCCACTCCCAGTCCTCACCCTCATCCCACTCACTATCCCCATCCCACTCACTATCCTCACCCTCATCCCACTCACTATCCCCATCCCACTCACTATCCTCACCCTCATCCCTCTCACTATCCCCATCCCTCTCACAATCCCCATCCCACTCCCGATCCTCACCCTCATCCCACTCACTATCCCCATCCCACTCCGTCCAAACGCCCCTCCCCTCCCCAAAGACACGGGACAGACACCGATCTTCCTCACAGGACAATAACCAATCATTCTCCCAGACCAGTCAAAGATTTCACACGCAGAACAGACGCCGACTTTTCCCTGCTGAGTCTAATACCCATCAGCAGTACCATTCAGAGGACGATGATGACGATGGCTTTGACACCGACGACGATGATAGCAATGACGATGACGAAGACGACTACACGAACGACCTTAATAATGATCACCGTGACAAAACACCTTTCACCGCTTCTGCTCCTCTCCTTCCTCCTTCTTTCCCGCCCGCACCGACTTCTTCAGCAACCAAAGTCCTTTCTTCATCCACATCAACAGCTCAGCGCCTTCCACTCTCATCAACGCCTTCGCTGTTCTTTGGTCGTCGAAGTCCCGGGTCGTCCAGGGCATCTTCGTCTTCGTCTGTGGGTTCACCTTCTCGATCGTCCACGACAGAAGATGATCCGTTCCCGGCATTGTTTCGGACAAGTGCGCCGGAGAGGAAAGTGAGTTTTTTGTTGTTGTGTGTTTTTTTTTTTTTTTTTTTGTATAATTATATATTCTTATTCATTATTATTATTGTTATTAGAGCTCTTTTTTACGTTTTTTTTCTTTTCGTTTTCTTCTTGCTACAAGTACTATTATTATATCATTATCATTATTATTATCATCATCATTATTATTATCATTATTATTATAATTATTATCATTATCATTGCTATTATTATTATTATTATCATTATTATGATCATCATCATTGTCATTATTTCTGCTATCATTATTATTATTGTCATTATTTTTTATGATTATTATTATTGTCATTATAATCATTGTCATTGTTATCATCATTGTTATCTTTACTGTAATTGTTATCATTATTATCTTCAGCATTATGGATATCCCTTCTTTTTAGCTTACTTATTCATACCTTTATCGAGAATAAAAAAAAAATTGACTGCGAAAAAAAATCTTACTTCACTTTAAATAGTTTATTATGTCTCATTTCTAGTGCTTGTGAACGTGCCTTAGTTGCAAAACGGGATTATTAACGAATTTTCGTTCGACGTAAACATAAAGGATCAGTAACTATACATATCATTAAGACAATTATTTAAAAGAAAGTTTTTTTCGCCATATATCACACCACTATTTCAAGTTCAATGTTAATCCGAAACACTTTTTATTCTTACTATCACGGTGAAAGAGTTTGCTCTACTTTTCTTACATAAAAAATATCATGATGGACAGCTGTTTAGGTTAACAATATTATGATTTTTTTCCCATTCAGTCTCGGGTAATAGTAATAGATTCGAAAATGAAATTTCAAGTGATAATATTTTTCCTCTTATTTTCGGATATATTTACCTTTAAAATTGGGATCTATGATAATATCCAAAATAATAATGTTTTACTTTAGTTTGTGATTTATTTTTATCGTTTTCTTTGGGTTCTGTGGCATTGCTTCACTATGGGAAACCAAATAAAAATAC
>NW_028234407.1:9292654-9297654 GCF_977035675.1 Penaeus japonicus
CAGTCTGTACTATGCTACTGAATTTACAAACGATCTTTTATTTTGTATTATCCAAATGTATGTTATATATGTTTTCTGTGAACAACATGTAAATGTTCAGTTTTTTTTAATCTGTATATCAGTATTTTTTTTTTTAGTTTCGAAATGGAGTAATAGTTCCTATCTCTCTCTCTCTCGCTCTCTCCCTCTCCTTCTCCCTCTCCCTCTCCCTCTCCCTCTCCCTCTCCCTCTCCCTCTCCCTCTCCCTCTCCCTCTCCCTCCCTCCCCCCCCCCTCCCCCTCGCCCTCTCTCTCTAAGCCATTGCCATCACCAAAAGCTGTAAGTATCTAGAGCTTTCTGGTCGTCAGCGAGTACTGTCGACCGAGGGAAGTCAGAAGTTCCAATTTATCTATTTATTCTTATTACCCATTTATTCACCGGGGATAAACGGGTAAAAAAACAAGAGGTTTTGTGTCTCGAGGCTGACAAGGTTGGTCCTTGAAATGGGAGTTCGCATCGGCAACTCCCATCTATTGTTACTGCCCGAGGGCTTTCAACATCAAGGAATACTTAACAATGCATATCACACAGCTAACAGGGCGATGAAGATCTCAATAGAAACGAGAAATATATATATATATATAGAACATGGAAAGTAACAGCTTATAAGAAGAGTTTGCGACACAATAAAAGTTCGTAGTTATAGCAATGTATTTGATAATGGTAAATTACTTGAACATCTCTTTTTAGTCCCCATTTTCTCTTCTTCTCTCTTATCATCCTCTGTTTGTTTGTTTTTATTGATATACTAAAATATAGACAAAAAAGGGTATTATTGGATAAAGAAATATTACACGTAGCGAAAAAACAAACCTTTCGGCATGAAAGAACTTAAAGAACTTAAAAAGAACTTAAACAGCACGCGATAATTAAGCGTTTCTTTATTCTACTGTTGAATGCTTGTTAGTGGGTGTTACGTAAACCCTTTTCATTTAATCTATCAATATAACATTTTTTTTCCAATCCCAACCGATCTCATTGATCAGCACAAACTAACTTGGAAATTTAAATTTAGCTATGCTTTTATGATTAAAATGTTTTAGTCTCCCATCGATGCCAAACGCGTTACCATAGAAAACGGATTATTTTACGTAAACTATGATATTAAATTTACTAACGTATTTTCATTTTGCATTATCTAGAGTAATGTTTCTCAAGTTTTTAAGCTTTGTGGACTCCTCACACCCACTTAGAAATTCAGGGGACCCCTTGGTACCGATTAGATAGGATACGGTAATTTTACACACACACACACACACACACACACACACACACACACACACACACACACACACACACACACACACACACACACACACACACACACACACACACACACACACACACACACACACACACACACACACACACACACACACACACACACACACACACACATATATATATATATATATGTGTGTGTGTGTGTATGTAAGGAAGTGGTATTTTCATTGTACAAACATGATACAGAAATGATAAAAAATAATGAATTGTAAAGATACAGACTGAGCCTTGGCAGGATTAACTGTTTTATGCCCCCTAGAGATCTGAAGATGAGAAAATGGTTGAAAACACTGATTTAGAGTCAGGTTTATCATGTTTTTCTTTGATTTAACTCATTTTTTTACTTTTATGAACACATACATTAGCACAGTTTTCGTTTTTTCTTCTGAGAATTCACTTTTTTTTCCCTTTACGTATAATATTCTTTGTTTTAAGCAACCTGTATAGCAATTCTTTCATCTTTTACATTATCTATGTTATCTGAGACACATACGGTGACCTTTATTATCATTATCATATTGCATAATGTTAATGCCTTTGACATCCCTGTCCTAGCATATCCCGCCTTTTTGGTTCTTGGTGCATATAACATTATGAATCCACCTCTAATATAAAAACCTTTCCTTTTCCTTTCTCGTTTCCATTTTCCTCCATTCCGCTTTCAATCTATATACTTTATCCACACAGACCACTTTCCTTCCATCACTGCTTTATCCTATCTGTCATGATTAGTGATAATTACTTATCTGTCATGAGGTCAATCAATTAAATAGAGATATTTAATTTCAGTGGATTTTAGAGACGGGCAGCGAGAGTTATATACGCATGTTCCTATGATCATGGAGTGATTTACTTGGCTTTATAAAATTCCTCTTCTGATAACCAATAGAATATGAAGGATGTGATGAAGCTAATTTGCATATGTTCCTTGGGTTGTTGTTTTTTTCTTGTTACTTACGCGCGCGTGTTTGTTAAGTACTCCAAGGCACTTGCTAATTATCACTATATCGATAGTTAAAAAAACAAAGGAATTAAATGTTTAGTTCTTTGGACGTGCTGAAGGGATTACTTAAATTCAGGAACATCTAATAATCAATAATTTCTCTTCAATTACTCTTTAGGGCGAGATTACGATATGGCAAAATAACCTTTATTTCCTTTATTCAAACACTACGAAATTTAACCTCTAAGTACTTCGACTAACGGAGCTCTCGCTGTGACAGTTGGCGAACATCCCGGAAGAATCTCGTGATATGAACATCGGCACAAAAACTGGAATTTCTGGCGAGTGTTCGAGGTAAAAGAAATGTGAATGCATCTGTACCCTCAGATATAGAAAAAAAAACTCAGTTTTTAATAGATTTCAAAAGCATCTGATATTTTGCTTCGTGGAAAATATTACACGGTATGTTGACTATTGCTAATCCAAAGCTGTATTATTGAATATTCTTCCTTGTTGGCTGACAGCAGATGTATGTGAGTGTGAGTGTGTGAGTGTGTATGTTATGGTTTTGTCATACTAAAATAATTCAAAAATATTTCATCAGCATATAAATACTTGTGAAACGTTCGCTACAGACATCTTTCCACCACCCACAATAATAAAATATAATACCTATACATTCCTCTAATTTAACTATAGGGAAACTCTTCATTCGACGCTACTCTTCAGACTAGAAATCCTAAATCCATGCCAGGAAAAGGCGTGAGAGTCGGTGGCGAGTACGAGTTGCTTGCAGTTGCCCGGTCCTTTCACACGTGTCCAAGAGTGGCGGAAACCGTGTGGCAGCCACCGGTTGCCTTGTATAAAAGCGGCCTTGACATTTTATTGGATTCTTCTCGAATTTCAACATATACTCATGTTTCTCCGTGGATAAAACGTCCCTCTGTTGGGTTTATAGATATCCCAGGTCAGCAACTATGCAAAAAGCAAAGCAATGTGCTACTCGAATAGATCTCGAATAAAATCGGTGTACTTAGTCATATAGAATTTTATTTCTAGATCTGGCGTTTGATTATATTGATATTGTAAGTAGGATTTACTAACTTGAAAATAGATTACGTAGATCAAACACACACACACACACACACACACACACACACACACACACACATATATATATATATATGAACGCCAACCTGTTTATAGCGATACCTTTCCCACCATGATTATTTTTGTGTCCCTTAATTACAATATTGCTGGACCATAATTATAAAACTGAACTCCTTTTAGCAACAATATCTATTGCTCCCTATCATTAGTCAGATAATTATCATGTTTTAGGTTCCATTATGGTCCTGACTCATTTTAACAACGAGTCCTCAGTAAAATTAATTTAATCTGCATAATCTAGGTAATGGTAGAGTTGGTGGTCAGGAACTATTTATTTTTAAATTAAAATTAATTAATGATTCCTACATACATAATTTGAATAATTATATCCTAAGTTGTACAGAACATGCAGCTAGCACGCTTATAAATATGCTCATTAATGACGATACTAATGCTGCCATTACAACTACTAATGAGAATCAGGATGAAAAGAATGATACAAATCTTGTCGATTATCATAATTATAATTATAATGATGATGCCGATTGATAAAGGTGATAATCATGATAGTCATGATGATGATGATGTTAATATTGATGATGGAAAAATAAAAAATATAAACTCGCAATCAAGGAGCAGTTTGAGAGAATCGCATAATAATTAACAGTTAGTGAAGAACAGAAGACTTTGTACGCTGCTATTAATAATCGTTATGAAATAAGTTTTGATATTAATGATTATCACTTAATAAGTATTACAATGGCTGTAATGATAGATCTAGTAATGGTAACAGCGATTATAAGTGTCATTGATAATTATCTTTCATTGTTCTTTTGTTGTCTTTATGACATCTTTGTGTTGATAATAATGATAATGGTTATAATGGCAATAATAACAGTATTATTAATGGATTATAATAATAATAATAAGGTAACATGATAATCCAAGCTCCGTATTTTGTTTATATTTTTGCCTCTATTCTATGGACTTCCATAACTTTATTCCTTTTTCTCCCAAATCGTATTGTTTCTCATTCAATTACGTAATTACATCATTATTATCATCGTTGTTAATCTTATAATTCCACTGATTCACCAAGCAAGGAGAATATTCATACACGTTATTGCCTTGTTTTAGGAAGTTTTCTCCATCATTTTTCAACATATTAGGGTAAAATCGGTATGAAAGGCCAATTTTATTGCATATTCGTCTACTTAGCATCTATGTGGCAAATGAACCAAATTACAACATTTTTCATATGGTAAAGTTTTCCCTTAAAAAAGATAGTCAAAGATATTGATATTGCGTTCATAGAAAATGTAACAAATATAGGGTATACTTGTCTTATTTTTCCGAATTGTTTTATCGTCTCTTTTTCCATCTTATTTTCCCCTTTGATAAAGTTGGTCGTTTTAATGTAATACTGATAATCAGAATGCCACTGGTAATTGAAACCAAAATAATCGACGCTGATGATAACACTGATGGTAATATTGAAATGATGATCATTAGGAAATAAGAAATAACAGGATTTTCTTTTTTCTTTCTCTTGCTACTCAAAGCCTCATAACTAAGAGCTCTGGATTTGTTTTTTCCAAAATGCATATATATTACGCACATCCTT
>NW_028234407.1:9337654-9342654 GCF_977035675.1 Penaeus japonicus
ATATATATATATATATATATATATATATATATATATACATACATATATATTCATACACACACACACACACACAGATATATATGCATGTACGCATGAAAGTGTGCATACATAGTTCACAGCCCGGCTATGAATCTGAAGGAGAATATGGAAATTGTTGCAACGTGGACAAAGTTAAATCACTCAAACGTTTAATGGCATAATTGATTGAGTTCGTTCTTTCCCTCACATGCTTCGTTGCGGTAAAGGTTGTCAATAAGGAATCGGAAAGGGACATTGTGCAACTGTGGGGGTCCATTATCTCCCTTATCGCCTCAATGGACGCCAAGGTGTCAGTAAGATGAGTCTGCCATTAGCTGATCCGCGGAGAAGAAGCGGAGAAGCGCATTCGCAAGGGGGCATCACGAGAAATTTTGAGTTTCAGCAATGCCGACCTAGATCACTGTTGCAACTGGAATGCTTCTGGAATCCTGATCAAGGCCTTTCTTTCTTCGGCGAGGACGCGCAAACAGGGGTGACTATTTTGTCTTTGTGTGTGTGTAAGGGATGGGGCTGGGGGTGGGGGTGGGGTGAGGGGGGGAATTCCGGATGGTGGGTGTGCGCTTGCTTTAAGGCAGTGACATGCATTCACTGTGGATTCGATATGTTGCCGGGTCCTTTGTATTCTCCGTATCCATATATTCCCATACATGAAGAAAAATCTCCGTCGGTGGTTTCCTAGACACAATGAAACAAAAAAACAAAAACAAAAAACACACAAAAAACAAACAAACAAAATAAACTGTGGAGGTTTTGGGATATCCAATAGACTTTTTTTTACCAAGAGGGCCTGGAAGCTTCAGAGAGATGTGATAAATGTGTATTTGCTTGGAGAAAATTTGATTTTTTTTTTTACTTCATTCATCATTGTCGTATATCTACTCCATCTAGCTCAGGTTATGAAATTTTTGAACATCCTTCAAGTGTGTATATCATATATATGTAATATACATATATATATATGTATATATATATATATATATATATATATATATATATATTGTATATATATGTATATATATGTATATATATATATATATATATATATATAGATAGATAGATAGATAGATAGATGGATATGTAATATATATATATATATATATATATATATATATATATATATACATATATATATATATATATATATTTATATACATATACATATACATACACACACACACACACTAATACCCCTAAAACCTACGAAACTAACATCATAAACCACAAAAAACTATATCACATACACATACCTTTCAAGCAAACGATGGCACACACTACATCACCCCCCCCCAAAAAAAAAAAAAAAAAAAAAAAAAAAAAAAAAAATAAAAAAAAAAAAAAAAAAAAAAAAAAAAAAAAAAAAATAAAAAAAAAAAAAAAAAAAAAAAAAAACAAAAAAAAAAAAAAAAAAAAAAAAAAAATATATATATATATATATATATATATATATATATATATATATATATATAAGAGTGGGAGTAAGGTCAATCCCATGAAGAGTAGGAGTAAGGTGCCACCAAGAAGCAGAACCCGCACAGATCGAGGGCATCGTTTAGATTTTGGCAACTGATGAAGTGCGGATGAGTAGATGACATGAATTTCAGTCGACTCGTAGGATGTTTTTTTTTTTTTTTTTTTTTTTTTTTTTAATGATGAAAGGATAGGATGTTATTTCGAATGTTTCTCTCTGAGATAAGCTACATTTTCTTTCTTTTTTTCATTATTGTTTTTATCAACAGTGATATAAGGATCATGATAATAGCGGTAATGATAATGATGATAATGATGATAATGATGATGGTAATATTCCTATTGCTAATAATGATGACAAAATATTGATGTTATCATCATAATTTTTACTTTTATTGTAGCTATTGTCATCTATATTATTTGTATTATTATCATTATCTTTTATCATTATTATCATCATTATTATTATTTTATTATTATTTTCATCATAATTATCAGTATTATTACCATTTTTGTCATTATTATTGTTGTCATTATTATCATTATCATTATCACTGATATTATTAATAATGTTATTGTTATTATTATAACCATTATTATCATCATTATTATCATCATTGTCATCATTATCATTATATTTATTGTTATAATCATTATCATTATATTCATTGTTATAATCATTATCATTATATTTATTGTTATAATCATTATCATTACTATCATTATTGCAACTGTCATTATTATCATTATCATCATTATCATTATCATTGTCACAATCATCCTCATTATCACTATTCTTATCATTATCATAACGACAACAGAAATAATGATATCAATTGAAATTATAACGATGATAATCTAATGATAATTGACATTGATAATGATATTCCCAGTATTGTTATTCTCATAATCATTATCAAAACTATTATCATTATCATTATCAATGCAACTATCACCATTGCTATCATTCTCTTCCCTGTCCCTTGTTATTGCATTATAAGTAGTACTGGTAGTAATAGTAGCATAGTAGTAATGATAGTAGTGATATTTGTAGTAGAAGTATAATTTTTTTATTTTATTAGTATACTTATCAGTCATTATTACTATCATCATTATTATTGTTATCATTATTATTGGCATTATTGTCGTTATTAGTATTATTATCTTTATATTCATCATTTTTATTAACATTATTATTATTATCATTATATTTACCATTTTCATCATTATTATCATCATCATTCCTATGATCATTGCCATTATCATTATCACTATAATTATATGCATTTCATCTTTTTTTATCATCTTTATCGTTGTTATTACTGTTATCATTTTAATTATTTATAATTATCTTTAATACTGACATTTACATTATCATTTTTACCATTATCATCAAAAGCATCATCATCATTATTGTCGTCTTATTATTGATGATGATGATGATGATGATGATAATGGTGATGATTATGATGATGATAATGATAATGATAATGATAATGATGATGATGATGATGATAATGATGATAATGATGATGATACCACTACTACTAATGATAAAATTGATTATAAAAAACAACACAAACAAAATTAGTAATAACTGTCGTTGTGTAAATACCATCCTTATAATACAGCCACACAACAGCAGCAAAAAAAAAAAAAAAAAAAAAATCCAAACTTCCTTTAAAAAAAACAGAAAATATGAGCAACTCCTATCAACAATTCTCTCCAATATTTCTCCAAGACCGATAACAAAGGCAATAAAAAGGGGAAACCCAAAGACAAAGGAAAACCAAAAGAATAAAAAAAAGAAGAAAAGAGATCAGATCTTCGAGAAAAAACAAGGAATTTGGATCAAACAAGTCTTAACAAGTGCCCGCTGCTTCTTTCAGTTCCGTCTGTAATTTAATTCGAGGCTTCGGTGAGGAGAGAGAGAGAGAGAGAGTTGTGAGAAAGTTGGAGTGATATAAGGGTGAGGATCTGTCTATTTGTTTATCTATTTATTTGTTTGTGTGCGTGTGTTTATGTGTTTGTTCTTGTGTGTTGTTTTTATATGTTTGTTTGTGTGTGTGCGTGTGTGTGCGTGTCTATGTTTGTTTGTTTGTGTGTGTGTTGGAATGATATAGGGAGAGTATCTGTCTATTTGTTTATCTATTTATTTGCGCGCGCGCGTGTGTGTGTGTTTATGTGTTTGTTCTTGTGTGTGCGTGTGTTTATGTTTGTTTGTTTATTTGTGTGTGTGTGTGTGTCTGTCTGTGTGTGTGTATCTATGTGTCTGTGTAATTGTAAGTACCAGTGTGTATATATGAAAGAGTGTAAGTATAAGTACAAGTTGGTGTGCATTTTTATATAGAATAGAACTGCTAGAATAATTCGTAATGCAAATAACCCGAAAAAAAGTTTGAACGCTGCATGTTCGAAAAGCTTGTAGAAAAATAGAGAACACTCTGCAATGTGGATATAGCCAGAGGAGAAACCACAACTCGAGACAAGCAAATGAAAGTGTAATAACGTTTATAAAACTTTCTTATGTGATGTATAGAGGAGTGAGGTGGAATAAGGAAGAGGGAGGGAGAGTGAGAGAGAGAGTGAGAGAGAGAGAGAGAGAGAGAGAGAGAGAGAGAGAGAGAGAGAGAGAGAGAGAGAGAGAGAGAGAGAGAGAGAGAGAGAGAGAGAGAGAGAGAGAGAGAGAGAGAGAGAGAGAGAGAGAGAGAGAGAGAGAGAGAAGAGAGAGAGAGAGAGAGAGAGAGAGAGAAAAGAGAAGAGAAGAGAGAGAAGAGAGAGAGAGAGAAAGAGAGAGAGAAGGAGAGAGAGAAGAGAAGAGAGAGAGAGAGAGAGAGAGAGAGAGAGAGAGAGAGAGAGAGAAAGAGAGAGAGTGTAACACACTGCCATCGACATACATGATCAATGTCTTATGTCACATAATATCAATACCAGTGCCTTACATCGTTGTACAGTGTTTGGGTGCATGGCAAAGTCAGCCCGACTGCACCTTTAAGGTACAGGGCATCGCGCCAGTTACGCCTGACCACCGTAACTAGCTCGCCTGTTATCCACAAGTCTCAAGGGTGTTGAATTGTTTTCCCCATAGGGTAGCCACTGTCCGACTCCCCACCCTAGGTGCACTGACATCACCAGTCGTGATACAAAATATTTTATGTATGTATTCTCAAATGCACTGCCACCTATATCTCATGAAGTCATAGTGAGATTTTTGTTCTGGGATAAGCGGATCCTACCACACTTTATGAAACCTTTTTCTATGTGTTCTTTTGGTAATTTGCAATTTTTTCTAGCCTATGTTCACTCGAGTCGTTTCCTAACTTCACTGACAATACAAGCTTGTCACGTTATGTTGTCACTCTCCCCTCATTTCGCTTAAGCAATCACACCTTTGCTTTAATTACTTTCTCACCCATAATGTTCTTTATACTCACAGCCAAATTGTATTTACTGTATGTATGGTACTCTTGCATTTTTCCTGATATATGTATGTT
>NW_028234407.1:9355154-9360154 GCF_977035675.1 Penaeus japonicus
TCGGTTAAGTGTCACCCTTAAGTACCTCGTTTGAGAGTAGGGGTCTGTTTAGCAAGTCAACCATCTCGGTTGAATACTAAAGAGACTATCAAGAGGGACTCGTTTCCAGCCGAAATATCCTGTTCATGGGATAGTGGCGGTCTTTTATGAAGTCTGATATGGTTATCACTATCATTGTCACTATGTTTTTTTTTTTGGGGGGGCCATGACGTGTTCTCAAGTTTCTTCTTCTCATAGGAGTGAGATGGCTCGTTCTTGTCTCTGTTTTTTTCTTCTCCTGTTCTTGCCTGTTTTTTCTTCTTCTGTTCTTGCCTGTTTTTTCTTCTTCTGTTCTTGCCTGTTTTTCTTCTTCTGTTCTTGCCTGTTTCTTCTTCTTCTGTTCTTGCCTGTTTTTCTTCTTCTTCTGTTCTTGCCTGTGTTTCTTCTTCTCCTGTTCTTGCCTGTTTTTTCTTCTCCTGTTCTTGCCTGTTTTTTCTTCTTCTGTTCTTGCCTGTTTTTCTTCTTCTTCTGTTCTTGCTTGTGTTTCTTCTTCTCCTATTCAGTTGGCACTGCCTTCTAGGGCTTTCGTGGCGTGAGAAGTGTTAGGTTGATGACTGCATTTGCAACAAGAGCTTCGTGTGTGCAACATCGCTGATCTAAACTCGATTGGTATAGATATTGGATATTGGATTATGTTTTTCTAAATCATGTTGAATGCAAGAACGTGGTTTTATTCCAGATTTATGTCAACGCAGTAATATATTTCATGTTCTTTCCTCGAGGGAAACTAAATTTACATAATGCAGCATCGTTGCATGAAAACAATTTAATTACAAAACGACAGCAATAACCTTTTACTGATGGAAAATAGATTTAAAATCATGGCCTGAAAAGACTAATATCACGAACATAGTGATAAACAAGTGCATAGAAGAACAAACAGCGGAGAACCAGTAGTCTCTCGCAGAACGGAAAAAAAAGAAAAAAAAAAGAAACCCGAAGGTGAAATTTCGAGAGTTTGGGGTGTCGATCTTGTCGTGGTTCTGTGAAGTTTGGTAATTGATTTTAGTGTTTCCGCTGCCGTAACCTCGGCCGAATCACTTGCAACATCGCTCTCAGCTCCGTCGCATTCGGAGGGAAATTAGTGTAAATGAATTCCGTCCTTCCTTAGTGCGGAATCCCATTTCGAAGTCTGTGTCGGGCAGCCGAGAATCGGGAAATATACACATCGCCAAATTTGAAAGGAAAGGCGCCGGCGACACGCTGCTACTGGAATTTAATTGTGCCCGCAGTACATTTTTTTTTTTTTTTTTTTTTTTTTTTTTTTTTGACTCGAACGCGGCAATTCACTTAGTTGTAGTTTGGACCCGTGAATTAATTGCAATGATAGGATCTTCATTAGGAGAAGGCTTTGCTGATGGGGATAATTCCTCATTTACATTTCCTATCCTTGGGCTGGACCACTGAATAGATTGTAGAATAGATTACAAGACAAGAGGGGTTCTTACACAAGGCAAGCGCTCGAAACGGAAGAGAATTCAATCGTCTAGCTTCATGCATTCGGTACCTCTGATAAGGAATTCAGAGGGAGAAATCGAGCGAAGATTTTTTTTTCTTCTTCAATCAAGAGGGTTTCTATGCAATAGTTTTTTTTTTCTCCTCTTATATAACAGTCAGTCAAGGAGACGTAGGTAAAGTATTCTATCATAGTTTCTACATGGAAAGCAAGCAGTCATGGACGCCCATGACAGGTAATATTCATATAGAAAAGAGAGAGAGAGAAAAAAAAACTTAATTATCCATCTATAGCATGGAAAATACAAACATCAAGTGTATGTTCACGCATTCTGACAGATAATTGCATGTTCAGAGCACAATCAACTCATCTGTTCATAATCAGTGGCAAAACAAAACATGTAAATAAGAAAGATCCACACTCGCTTCAAGGCTATATACTGTTCAGCGCAATAACGTTTTCAATTTCCCAGGCATTCAACCTAGTTCCCTGCTTGAAATTCCTTTGTTGGAGGTCAGTGTGAACCGTCTGTCGGCCCAGCAGCAGCAAGCGGAGGCAGGATCAGCAAAAAGTTAGTTGAATAAGGACTCAGTTTAATCGGTGGCTGTCGTGCAATTTAGGACTTCATGCAACTTTGAGGCAGTCTGTACCGGGGCGTTACAGGAGATCAGGTGTATATATATAGCAAGTGTATCATTAATATTTGTGAATTGTAACTGAGAGCACTATTTCTGCGAGCGAATTATTCTTAGAGTATATGATATTTTGTAGAATATTTATCATTATCATTAAATTTGTGTCTCTTCGAGTGTAAAAGTTTTTTGTTAAATACTTATCATCAACATTTAAGATAACTGAGAACATTCCTTAAGCTTGCGACTTACCCTTTAGGTATACGACATTTTGCTGAAATATCATAGTTATCCAACAGTTATCATTATTCCTTCTCTCCCTATAATCTCAGCGTACAGTATATAACATTCCGTCGAAAAGCTACAATTCTTGAAACAGATTCTTGCGATTTCTCCCCCGCGTTCAGTCGCACACTCGCACACTCGCAACTCCTTTCTCCTCACTAACGAGGCGGTGCGTGGCGAAGAAGAAGAAGAAGGCGTTCTGAGACAGAGATGTGTTTGTCGTCTGGTGCTCACTCTTCCAGACGCTCTTCAATGGAGGAAATACAAATGGGAAGAGACGCGCGGTCTATAAGGCTAATGGAAGCGACAGTTTTACTTTTGCTTCCGCTCTGATTCGTCTTTCGGGTAAAAAGAGGTTGGCAGAAAGAGAGAGAGAGAGAGAGAGAGAGAGAGAGAGAGAGAGAGAGAGAGAGAGAGAGAGAGAGAGAGAGAGAGAGAGAGATAAAGAAAAAAAGAAAGCGAACGAGAAAGAAGGAGAAAGAAAGAGAGAAAGAGAAAAAGAAAGAGAAAGAGAAAGAAAGCGAAAGAGAAAAAAAGAGAAAGAGAAAAAGAAAGAGAAAGAAAGAAAGAGAAAGAAAAAATAAAGAGAAAAATAAAAAGAAAGCGAACGAGAAAGAAAAAGAAAGAGAAAGAGAAAGCGAGAGAGAGAACGAGAAAGAGAGAGATAGAGAGAGACTGACGGATGTGGCCTGGTTGTCAGAGTCATAATTATGCACCGCGAAAAGAGAGTAAGGGAGAAAGGATCAAAGACAAGCAAGTAAGGTACACTGAAATGCCGCGGGTGCTGTGACGTCACAACTGCTCGACGTTTGATCGTTCTCGGATCAATACTATTTCGATATTTTAAGTTTGAAAAACAAACAAACAAACAAAACAAAAACACGATTTCGTATGAATATCAACGACTGTTTTGTATCGGCCAGTTTATCTCATATGATTCCTTGATCTATTCAAAGTAAAGAAAATTGAATGGATTGCCTTATTTCCATTTGCCTTGTATATCTTCTCCGGATGAAGTGACGCAAAATATTAGCTTTTTAAATACGTAAACCTATGGATCAATAATTTTCGAAAAGGAAAGTAAGTTTAATCTTGATCGTTAAACTTGACTTGTTCGTTTGTATTTTCTTTTTAATCATCAGATTGGTGGGTTACATTTTATTATTATTATTATTATTATTATTATTATTATTATTATTATTGTTATCATTAGGATTATCATTATTATTATTATTATTATTTTTATTATCATTATCATTATTATCATTATTGTTAATATATATATTTTTCTTTTTTTGGGGGAGGGGGGTTCTATTCTATATCAACCGTATGATATAATATATATATATATAAACAAGAGAAAAGGAGAGAGGGATGGGGAGAGAGAAAGAGAGATAGAGAAAGATGAATAGATAGATAGATAGAGAGAGAGAGATAGAGAGAAAGAGAAAGAAAGAGAAAGAGATAGAAAGCGAGAGAAGGAAAGATATAATCCATTCAATAACGCAATCCGAGGTTACGCGCTGACCACTACATCCAATCAAAGTATCTCCAGCGTCACAGGTCAGCCATCAGAGGCGCCTTGGAAACCCAAACATGTTGCACATCTTGTCGGTCACTGCATCTGCGATTGCAAGTGCGCTATCTTAAATGTGTGTAAATTTAATCTTAATGATGTGTGTGTGGGTGTCTGCATTTGTACATATATGCAGAGTTCATATGTATATAACTATATATTGGGCTTTGGGAGGAAGAATGGGGAGGGGAAGGGTGGATGGATGGGGAAGAGGAGGAAAGGGAGGAAGGAAGGAAAGCAGAAAAAAGAGAAAGGGAAAAGCGAAGAAGAAGGAGTATTTATGAATGATGATAGTCTAATCCTTTCTCATGTTCTTTGCGTTCATGTATGATGCGTGGGCGTGATTGGAAATGTGTCTGCCGAAAACGACTGAAGTTGTTGAATTAATTTCTTTAATGACATAGAAGTAAGAGAAGGCTAATCCAACAATTTAGTAGACAGTCATTTGTTTTCTCTTCAAAGTTCGACAATAACCAGACTCAGTGAACCGTGGAGAGGAAAACTTTTCGTGGACACTTTAACATGATCCCGTAATTTGTCGTTGGGTATTTTTTCCGGTTCGAGACACAGACAATTAGGAAAACGGGAATTAGATTATGACTGGATGAATTTCATAATTATTGTAAGAGTGGAAAAGAGGAACTTAAGACCTAAGTCAAGACTCTGAATACATAATTAATATATATATATATATATATATATATATATATATATATATATATTTATACATATATATACATATATTATATATATATATATATATATATATATATATATATATATATATATACATTGTTCTGTTTACTATATTCAAAAAGAAATTATTCCAAACATATAATTAAAGTAATTAGGAATAAAAAGTTAATTGCAGAGAGCTGAATGGGGTGATTACACGAATTTTGTGTCGTACTGTAATTAAACGATAGAGCAAATATTAGCTTTGATATATTTTTCTTTCGTGTCCACTAATATAGGCTCTGTCTTTGTCTCTTCCAATTATTGTTATTTCACT
>NW_028234407.1:9405154-9412654 GCF_977035675.1 Penaeus japonicus
ATATATATATAAATATATATATATATATATAAATATATGTGTGTATATATATATATATATATATATATTATATATATATATATTTATATATATATATATGTGTATATATATAAATTATATATATATATATATATATATATATATATATATTATATATATATATACATATATACACATATACACATATAGACATACACACACACACAAACACACACACACAGACATACACACATATATTTTACAAATAAACACTCAAAACACACACACACACAAAAGCTTGACTCACAAAACAAGGTAATAAAAGGAGAAGAGCCGAAGCGCGACTTCTTCCAACTTTCGCAATAAAACGATAGATGGCACTAGTGTTCCCTGGCTGTGTAACACAAGCGCTGCGCTGCGTCTTGTCAAGTTTAATTAGTATTTCAAACTTCCTCGAAACATTTAATGGTATCATTTGACGAGACGCACCTGTACAGAAGCAGAACAGCTGTTGGCATCTGGCACACGAGGGCGAGGATGACCACAGCAATCAGCATGACGGTAATCTTGTGCTCCTGCTGGTGACTGTAGTGATCTCGCTCCGACACAGCTGTCATTTTGCGTCGCTGGAGCTTGCTCCTGGAGGACGGGTGGATATGTGGGTTTAGAATTAGAAGGAATGGATGCAACTTCACATGTGGTTATACCCGTACAAATACAAATCGTCTTATAGAATTGATATCATTGGCTTTACTAATATATACATGCAGTACAGATTGGTCTCGCATTATGGTATTTTGATGAATGCAACTGCATTGTATAGAATGCGTTATTCCAAGATGGTCCATCTTTTTATGGAAATCCTATGATCTTTATTCTGAAAATGATTAAATCCAAGCTAGTAATTCCTGTCGCAACACATGTCATTTTGGTATTCATTTTTCCTTGGAATTCGACATGTGTTGTGAAGGAAAGGGTTGCGATGCATACTAGAAACTATAATTATCATGGAAATATAAATAAACAATTAATGATAGCAATTGCATTCGTTTTGGCTGGAATAATCTTGACAATTTCCTCCGTTCATGCCACAGCAAAGGTAATTCCACTGTTCCATTTTTATTGGAATTTGGAGCAGAAATAATTAACAGAAGGGTGGAAATCATATACCAGAACACATAACGATAAGTACAGAAACTAATTCCAATTACTAATGGTGTTATTGAAATGTGTTTGACATTTGTCTTAAATATAGATCTATGTAGGACGTATGTATTTTGTGATCAGCAAATTTGCATATGGATATAGAGTCTGTATAATTCTATTTCGCTCGCTCGATAATAGTGATAATGGTAATGTTAATTATAGTGATGTTGGTGATGATAAGATGATGATGATGATAATTATGATGATGATAATGATACTAATAATAGTGATATATATATATATATATATATATATATATATATATATATATATACATATATATGTATATATATTTATATCTATATATGTATACCTATATATATGTATGCATATGTATATATGTATGCATATGTATATATATAGATATATATGTATATATATGTATATATAGGGGGATGTATATGTATATATATATATACATAGATATATGTGGATATATATATATATATATATGGAGATATAGATATATATATATATATATATATATATATATATATATATATATATATCTATATATATATATATATATGCGTATGCACACACACACATACACACACACTTATGAACATATATGAAATGAACGTATGCATATACATAAGTGTGTGTATGCATATGTGTCTCTTAGCCTACTCATAAACACACAAATTCAATTCAAGCAATATACACACAAACACGCACCCGAGACACACACACGTAAACACACAGACCCCCAATAACACGGCGGAGAAAGTGACCACAAGAGAACCTTAAGCGATTCGTGACTCTGCATATTAACCGCAATAACGTCTTCGGCCGAACTTGTGTCGAAGCTAAGGTACGATTAAGAAACTTTACGGCGTCTACATTTCTCTCTTGCAGCAAAATGATCAAAGACCTCGCGGGTGAATGCGGATATTAATTCTGGTTTGGTAGGTTAGCGGAAGAGTTAAAGGGAAGGGGGGGATAAGAGTGTGAGAACAAGATGATCAACACACGCACGTACACATGTACACATACACACACAACCAAAGACACACATACACACACAAAAAACAACAACAACACACACACTCACACATACATACATACATACATACATACATACACACACACACACACACAAACAAACACACACGCACACACAAACACACACACAAACACATACACACAAAAACACACACACGCATAGAAATAGTCGCAAATACTCCCAATGCTACTATTTACTTCTTCAAATATCTTTATTAAAAAACGTAAATCAAACCAGTAAGAAAATTATTAAGAATTAATAAATCATAAAACTAAAACCAAAAAACGGAACACGAGTAGTAGAAAAGACAAATACAATGAAAATACAACGTCCATGATTTTAAAGGAACGCGAGTTCTTGTCTCTGATTTTCTTTACGGTCGAAGGAGGAGGGAGAGAGAGAGAGAGAGAGAGAGAGAGAGAGAGAGAGAGAGAGAGAGGGGGGGGGGGAAAGAGAGAGAGAGAGAGAGAGAGAGAGAGAGAGACTGAGAAAGAGAGAGAGAGAGAGAGAGAGAGAAAGAGAGGGAGAGAGAGAGAGAGGGGGAGAGAGAGAGAGAGAGAGAGAGAGAGAGAGAGAGAGATGGGGGGGGGGGGAGAAAGAGAGAGAGAGAGAGAGAGAGAGAGAGACGAGGTTTGATTGCGATGCGGAAAGAGATAGAGATGAGAGAGAGAGTTCTATTAGAGAGAGAGTCGAGAGACTGAGGAAGAAGAGAGAGAGAGAGAGAGAGAGAGAGAGAGATTTGTGGAGAGACGGAGAGAGAGAGAGAGTATCTAGACTGATGAGAAAGAGGTGGGAGAGAAGAGAGAGAGAGAGAAGAGGGGGGGGGGAAGATAGAAGTAGAGAGAGAGAGATTGGCTGGAGAGAGAGAGATGAGGATTGGATTTGATTGTTGAGACGAGGAGCGGGGGGGGGAGAAGAGAGAGAGAGAGAGAGAGAGAGAGAGAGAGATTAGGTTGGGGGGGGGGACTGAGGAAAGAGAGAGAGCGGAGAGATAGAGAGAGAGAGAGTGGAGAGGACTGAGAGATGAGAGCGAGAGAGTGATGAGAGAGAGAGAGAGAGCATGAGAGAGAGATGAAGAGATGGAGAGGGAGATGGACAAGAGAGGGAGAGAGAGAGAGAGAGAGGGGGGGGGGGGTATAGATAGATGAAGAGAGAGAGAGAGAGAGTGAAAGATAGAATGGAGAATGAAGTGAGAGAGAAGTGAGAGAGAGGGAGTATGAGAGGAAGAGAGAGATGAGAGAGATGAGAAGGAACAGAGAGTCGTGGAGGAGTAAGAGAGTGAGAGAGAGAGAGATGAGGAGAAGGAGAGATGGAGAGAGAGGTAGAGAGAAGAGAGCAGACGGTCGAGATGTGAGAGGAGAGAGAGAGAGATCTGGAGGAGAGTGGAAAGAGAGAGAGAGAGAGGAGGTGAGGAGAGAGAGAGAGAGATGAGAGAGAGAGCAGAGAGGAGAGAGATTGTGAGAGAAGAGAAGAGGAAGCGGAGATGATGAGGCGCTTTGAGAGAGAGAGAGAGAGACTGAGAAAGAGAGGGAGAGAGAGAGAGAGAGGGGGGGGGAGAGAGAGAGAGAGAGAGAGAGGAGGGGGAGAGAGAGAGAGAGAGAGAGAGAGAGAGAGAGAGTAGAATAGGGTAGAGTAGAGAGAGAGAGAGAGAGAGAGAGAGAGAAAGAGAGGGGGGGGGGGGAAGAGAGAGAGAGAGAGAGAGAGAGACTGAGAAAGAGAGAGAGAGAGAGAGACGGAAATAGAGACAGAGACAGACAGACAGAGAGAGAGAGAGAGAGAGAGAGAGAGAGAGAGAGAGAGAGCGAGAGAGCAAGAGAAAAACAAAATAGAAGTTTTCCTTTCCCTCCGGGCCGTGTAGGAGGTGCATTGTGCTTGCGGAAACAGGAATGTATGAATGTGTGTTTGTGTGCATGTACGTAACTGAGTTGTGTACGTGCATTATACATATGCACGTGAACTTTATTTGCTCTTGCAGAGGATTTGCATTGCAATGGAAAGTCTTGAGTTGATTTTTTTTCTTTCTTATTTACAGCTGTATATATATGTATGTGTTCTTGTTGCTGTTATTATTCGTAGTAACATCGCCATGTTTATCTATATTATTTTATTAGCATTAACATTATTATCATTATCAACATTAACCTTATAATCATTAATATTATCATCATGATTATCGTCGTTGTTATCACCATCAATGCTTAGATGATTATGATAATAGTAATAATAATGATAATAATCATTATTACTATTAAACTGCGATTATTGACATTATCATTATCATTACTATTTTTACTACTATCATCATTTTCTTTATCTATTGGTATTGTTGATTTTTTTATGATTGTTATTATCATTATTTTCATCATCATTTTTGTTATTCTTGTTGTTGTTCTTCTTCTCCTTCTTCTTTGTCTTCTTCCTCTTATTATCATCATCCTTATCAGTATCATTATGATCCTTATCATCATCATCATTATCATTACCAATGTCATTATCATCAATATAATTTCCATAACCAGCATCACAATTATTTTCATTATTCTTAACACCATTACCATTTTCGTTAATCGTAACTACCAAAAGAATATAGCAAGGAGTCACATCGTGGAAAATATCACCGTCATATTTCCTTAATCCGTTGAAATATAGTCTACCCACCGACCAAGCACCTGGCGCGAGTCCTATACCATTTCACGGCACATAACGTAGGTCTTCGGGATTATTTATTTTTAGGAGAGTCACCCCTAAGATCTTTCCAGCAGAAAATGGGATCATGTCGGCTTTTAGGGAAGGACCAGCGGTTGGTCTGTGTACCCGAGATAGCTTGGACTAAAGACGTCTTCATATCGTCCACATTCCCACTCGCAATTTAATTCTATTTCGTAAAAAGCTTGCCACTCTGAAGAATTGCGTTTCATTTTTTCCCCGAGACTTGGTGTTTTTATTTTTATTTTTTTATTAAATCATTATTATTTATTAGGGGATTTCTTCTTTCTCTCACCATCTTGTTATCTTCTTTCATCATCTTGCATCTTCTTTCCTCCCACCACACAATAAACTTTAAAACATTATAAATAAACACACTACATCCTCATATCCGTGCAATAACCATCACCATCTCGTCCTCCGAAGATGAGAAATATCGACCTCACATTCACATAGCAATATCCTGTCACCATAACACGCCATCTTGCCCCTCACCATACACCCACCTTTAAAGGACAAATAAAAAAAAATGATAAAATAAAAAATAAAAAAGGACTAAAAAAACAAAACAAAAAAAACAACAACAAGAAAACTTACTTCCGAACAGCCTGGATGAGGAAGAAGTTGAAGAACGCCAGGAGACTCAGCGGCATCAATATGAAGGTGACAGCTGTGAACCAGTAGTACGTGTGGCGGTAAGTCGAATCTTGGCCCAGCTGTGAGGGTGAGAGAGAGAGAGAGAGAGAGTAAAAAAAAAAAGAAAAAATAGTGAGGGCGGTTAGGGGAATTCCCTGTAGAATGAAGAAGGGTGAAGGGGTTTAGCTGAATTCTGTGAGGACGCGAGAAAGTATGTGGGATGGTGGTTGAAATCTTGGGAGGGCGAAGAAGGGTAAATGAGCTTAGTTGAATTGTATTTGGGTGAAAAAAAAAAAAAAAAAATGGTGTGAGGTGAGTCCAAATCTGGGAAGAGTGAAGAAGTTGTGGATGGTCTTTGCTGATATCTGTGAGGGTAAAAGAAGAGTGAGAGCGACTAGTGGGATTATCTTGGGGATAACGAAAGGTTAATGAGCTTTGTTGAACTCTGCCAAGGTGAAGAAAAGATAGGGTGATGTTAATTGACTTCTGTGAGAGATCAGTAAGGTTGAATTGTCTTGAATTCTTTGAAGGTAAAAAAAGAGAGAGTACAGTAAGTAGAATTCTCTGAGGGTAAAGCAGGATGAATATTTGATTTCTGTAAAGACAAAAATAAGAACAAGTACGTTGATACAAGTTCAGGAGAATTAAGCAGTTTCTTTCAGAATTCTGTGAGGGTAAAAAAGAAAAAAAAAAAAGAAAGAAAAGTAAAGTGGTTAATCAATTCGTGCAAAAGTGTAAAAGGGTGTTTGTGGTTATTCGAACCACGTAAGAAAAAATAGGGAGTTGTGAGGGAAATTGTGAGCGTGAAAGAGCCGATAAAGTTGGAAGAAAACTATGAGCATAAAAAGAGAGTGAAATACATTTATCCATATTAGTGAAAATAAAGGAATACCGTTGTTCGAATTATGTACATATAAATGAAGGTTGTATCCTATATCTTGTGAGAGTGAATAAAAGAGTGAATCTGCTTTGTCAGATTCTATGAGGATGAAAAATAGAGTGGACTTTGTAAGAATGTCGTGACTGAAGAAGAATAAATTTGGTTAGTCGAGTTCCGTGCGCGTGTAATGTGCATTGGTGATTGGATTCTGTAAAAGTGTGATTGGCTGAGTTCATCGATGGTGTAATAGAATTTATAATATTTGTTAATGTTCGCATATGAAGAAAGTTTGTTAGTGAAGCGATGAATAAAAATGTCAAAGGCATGTATGATATTTTATTCATCTATCTATTTATCCGTATCTCAACCCTTCTCTATTTCTCTCCGTTCCTCTTTCGTTCTCTCTCTCTCTCTCTCTCTCTCTCTCTCTCTCTCTCTCTCTCTCTCTCTCTCTCTCTCACTCTATCTTTATCTCTCTCGCTCTCTCCTTCTCCTCCTCCTCCTCCTCCTCCCTCTCCCCCTTTACCCCCCCCCCCTCCTCTCTCCAACGCCACGATCGCCTAAGAGAATATCCAAGAAACAAAAGGAAAATGAAAATGAGAAGAGGAAACACCAAATCCGAAATCGAGCTTGTCGCCACTTTAATCTTTCTCACGCCGCCCACGAATTCTTTACAACGCCCAACGTGGCTCAAATCCCTGCCATCAAGTATGCAAAGTATGTCGCACTCTTAAGTGGTGAATTTGGACTTGGTCAACTTTAAGAACTTAAGACTTTCAGGATCCATTTTTCTTCTTTTCTTTTTTTCTTTCTCTTTTTAATTCTTTGCTGATTTTTTTTTTTTTTTTTTAACTTTTCTCTTGGGAGTAAATGCAGAGAGAATTGTGCGAAGAAAAAGAAAGGGATAGGAAAAAAAATGCAGTTATGTGAACTTTAAGAATGTCACTGCATTTTCTTTTTGTATAATTTTCACATAATTTTTTTCTTCTTCTTTTAGTTCTGATATTTGATTCTTTCAAATTCTGCTTGTAGGTTAATTGTGGTTATATGTTTTTGTGAAAGCAATATCATGAAAGATAATACTAAG
>NW_028234407.1:9420154-9425154 GCF_977035675.1 Penaeus japonicus
TCTGACATAAGCATCATGACTAACTGGTGGCTATTGCTGTCCCTGCTGAATGAACAGCCGTACCAGGTCCTCAGATATTTGCATTGTTATTTCTATTCATGCTGGAGGATGTCATATCATCATAAGTCAGTTATGAGAGTTGGTTACAGTCAGGCGTTTTTCATAGTGTGTTTCTATCGTGCCACCAAACTGTCTGAGTTTTACCGGCCTCAAGCAATCACTATCACCATCAAATCCATCATCACCATCATGATCATAATCTCGAGAATTGCCATCAGTAGCAGCCAACCGAAAAAAAAAACATCTCATAAAATCTAGATAAAAAAAAAATCTAGATAAAAAAGAAAAGAAAAAAAAACTATAAAAAACGAAAGAAGATCCACCTCTCTGAAATCCTTTTATTTCCTTTCATCCTTCGCGTTTCCATCGGTCTGAGTGATTGCCAAAGTTATAAATATCCGACCCGGTGAACACCAGGGTTTCGGATATTGTGAATTTCGTCCTCGGGAAATTGTTGTCTCAATGGAATGATACACGGTAAGAGTCTTCAGTCGGGCTCTGTAAGAGGCGCTGGAATGCGTCTGTTCTGGGGCTCTGTGTGCCAGACGGAGCTTCTCTTTGTGTATGTGTATGTATGTATTTCTGTCTCTCTCTGTTTCTCTCCCTCTTCTCTCTCTGTTTCTCCCTCTTTTCTTTCTTTCCCTCATCTCTCTTCTCTCTCTCTCTTCTATATCCCTCTCTCTCTCTCTTCTCTCTCCCTCTCCCTCTCTTCCTTTTCCCTCTGTGTCCTTCCTTCTCTCTCTTTCTGTCTCTCCCTTCCCCCAACCAGTCACCATACCGAGCCAACATAACCAGAATATCATCACATGTTCCTTAATTTACCGAAGATTTGATTAGCTGTGGAATTCTCATCCAATTCCAAGATGGTATGAGTGGAAGCTGCCGAGAACAACCATCCGATCAACCATACAAACCAGTCGTACAACTTCTAATTGGGTTTTGTATAATCTTGTTCTAAGGGAACTTGAGAGAGAGAGAGAGAGAAAGAAAGAGAGAGAGAGAGAGAGAGAGAGAGAGAGAGAGAGAGAGAGAGAGAAAGAGAGATAGATAGATAGAGAGAGAGAGAGAGGAAGAAGAGGGTAGGGGGAGGGAGAGAATTACAGAATGAGAGAATAAGAATGAGAGAGAGAGAGAGAATAGAAGGCAAGTACAGGGATTGAGATAGAGAGAGAGAGAAGAAAGAAGAGGGTAGGGGGAGGGATAGAATGACAGAATGAGAGAGAGAGAGAGAGGGGCAAGAGGATGACAGATACAGAAAGAGAGATAGAGAAGAGAGAGAGAGAGATAGAAGCAAGTACAATAGATAGATAGACAAATATTGATAGAGAGAGAGACAGATAAATAGATAGATAGATAGACAAATATTGATAGAGAGAGAGAGAGAGACAGATAAATAGATAGATAGATAGACAAATATTAATAGAAACAGAGAGAGAGAGAGAGAAACATAGAGTAGACACAACATCCACCAAAAAAAAAAAAAAAAAAAAAAACATACTTAGCTAGCCAATCACAATAGAGATTTTTGCCTTACCTTTCTTTTGATTGGGTGAGAAACTGCAACGTAGCGTTCGATCGTGAAAGTGACAGTGAGCCAAATGGAGGTGCTGCCTGTGGAAGAGAGAGGCGATTTTTAGCATTATTTTGTCTTAACTCTTACATGTGTTTTAGTAAGCACATATTACATGAATATATGTGTGTGTTTGTTGAACATATACGCATATACGTAGGCATATTTGTGGTCAAGCTTTCAATTTTCTCTGTGTATATATATATATATATACATGTGTGTGTGTGTGTGTGTATGTATATGATATTAGCTGGAATAATGCACTACCGCATTGATATAAGCGTATAACAGACCTCCCTGACCCGGAGTCAAACCTCTGACGCTCTCGGGATTAACCCGAGAGTGAAGTACTAAACCACTTAAACCACACGACCCATGTAGTTTAGTTGGTATATATGATGTATATATATATATATATATATACATATATATATACATATATATATATATATACATATATATATACATATATATATATATATATATAACATATATATATATATATATTATATATATATATATATATATTATATATATATATATATATATATATATAACAGAAATCCCCATCGCCAAAAGGCCAACATTTAACTTTGACTAAGTTTGCTAAAACTCTCCTATTTCGTTGGGAACACTACTCTGCCTTAACCAACTTGTTCTAACTGCTTTTCAGACTCTATTGCAAGTTGGACATCCATAATCAGTGTTGCCTCTGGATAGTTTATGTCTGCAGACAACGAACCGAGAGAATGAATGATTCTTAAGCCATCCGGAAATTTCTAAAATATTGTATTTTTCCATGAAGATAGTATAAGATAATATAATATAAAATAAGATAATATGAAATTATTCCAACATTATTGGTAGTGGGCTTCAATTTCAACCAACTTAACAGTATTGCAATTATTAATCCTCCGTATTAGCATATCCCTTCCAACTTTGATCGTATTTTCCTTTGTCGTGATATAACTTTTTTTTCTTATACAATATCATGTGCGTATAAACGGACGGAATTCATACAAAAAAAAAAAAAGCTGTTGTCCAATTTAGTATATAAAGATTACTTAAACTAATACTTTCTCGCAATTATAACAAAAATTTAAAAAATCAAGTATTAGGTCTAGCTCGATGTGCCTTTGTCGAAAAGTTATAGGAAGAAGAATTATCCTATTGAACATCCTATCTATTTAGCAAAATGAAGTGGCACACCTATTTCAAATCTATTTATTCATTTATTTAATTATCTATTCAAATCTATCTACTTAACGAAATGAAGTGACACACCTATTTCAAATAATAGTATATATTAGACTCAAACGAAAGAATTCCTCCGTAAGAATAGGAATAAAAAATTGAAGATTCTGGACACACATAAGAACATAAATCTAACTACAGAAGAGTAAAGAATCTAAAAAGGATCACGTCATGAAGCAATCTTCAATATTGCAAGCAACGGATTTCTTCCCCTACGTAATATGATGATGCAATATCAAGACCATGTTGCTAAGTCAGTGTAACGCCATCGCTTGATCTATATTTGAATAATTTCCTAATATTCAGACGACATTCGAAAGACGCAAGCAGAGCGTATTGCACCTGACACCAAAAGCACGTTGCTACATGTTGCACAAAGCATTCCGAATTCCATAAATTAGCTGCAGTTGTTATCTGCTTTACAATACGATCTAACGGGTGCGAGCTAGCAATACACGGTGATATTAGCAGATACATGTCCTCATCACCATCATTATTCGTTTTGCAACTTGCAATTTTGCAGCAGCTGGCACATTTCAGGTTCATTAAATCTGAACTGGTAATTCATAAAATAGTTATGTTTCTTACGTTACCCTATTTGCAAGTTATAGTGTAAAATAACCACCATTAAAACCATATTACAATGAAAGTTATGATTATATAATTAATGTATTGCATGGCCATGACAGTTACTCATCATCGTTAAGCTATAAGTGAAATTCTTCAGGGAATATGGTGAAGGTAATAACGATTATAAAAATGATAATAGTAATCATGGTGTAATAACAACAACAATAACAAGGATAATGATAATAATGGTAATACTGATTATGATAATAGCAGTAATTGCTGTAGGAATAACAATATTAATAAATATGATGATGATGATGTGTACTTTGCTGCTGATCATCATTATTATCATAATAATGATAATGAAAACATTAATAATGATTACAATGATGATAAGAATTAATAATAATAATAGCGATGATAGTAATGATAATACGAATGATAATGAAGATAATAACAAAAACAAAGGTGATTATAACAAAAACAATGATGATTAGATGCGATGAAAGAGGAAAAGACGTAGAAAAGGGGGAAAATAGAGAAAAAAACTATATATATATATATATATATATATATATATATATATATATATATATATATATATATATATATATATATATATATATCAGTGATAACGGTAATATCATCAGTTATATATGAACATAGATACATGAAGTTCAAAATAAGGCTATCACATCAAAAAGAGCTTTCACTAGTACGCTCTAATTGAACATTTGATGCCAGTCTGTTTTTAACAAAATCCGTTTTGATGTGGCTTATTTACCATTAATAATACTGCAAAATCTCCAATACTCGACTTTCCTCCGATGGGGTGACTAACAATGCAATTTATTTTGATTTTTTGTTTCCTTTAATGATGCATGTGTGTATGTATGTATGTATGTATGTATGTATGTGTGTATGTAAGTAGGTTTATATCAGAGTGAATATGTAGCCATGTTTGCATGTTACTACAATGATGACAATAAGAGGATGATAACGTTGAGAATCATATTGGTAATGATAATGATGATGATAATTATAATGATTACTGTAAAAATATTGATAAAAGGGATAACACTGATAACAATCTTAAAATCATTAATAATGATAGTAATGATAATGATAAGAGTAATGATGATAATGATGATAATGATAATAACAATAATGATGATAATAACAAAAGTGATAATAATGATAATGATATTGTGAGGTGGACTGGATGCTGCATCTCGAGCTCACCCGGACACGAGCCAGCACGCTCTCTGCTCTCCCGCTCTGGCTGCCCACCCCGAGCCGGAGTAAAGAGAGATGGTCAGACAGTCAACGAATGTGCTTCGCTTAGCCCAGTCCTCCAGAGTGTTTATTTAACCAGCTGTGTCGGCATCCATTTTGAGATAGGAAAAGAAGTGACCAACAGGCACTTTAGCTAAGTACTAAAGTGCCTGGCATTCTTTGCTTAGGATAAGGATAAGCTAGGTTTGCGGAGCAGATGCGCCGCAGGGCTTATATGCGCTGAGGCGAGCCTGCCTGTGCCAGCGTGTGC
>NW_028234407.1:9452654-9455154 GCF_977035675.1 Penaeus japonicus
CTTTTTTTTCATTTCTTTCTCTTCTTTCTTTTCTTTTTTGTTGCAGATTGTCTTCTTTCTGAGAGCTTGCATTACCTAATTTAACGTTCAATTGCACGACGTCATTGAATGTGAAATGATATGCAGTACGAAAAGAAATGGAGCTCTGAGTGTGGCGAGGACGCGTTTGGGCTCTCGTCTTTTTGATCAGTTCCCGGTTGCTTTTTCTTGGGTCTCTCTCTTGCTGGCTTTTCTCTCTTTTTCTCTCTCTCTATCTGTCTATTTTTTTCTCTCTCTTTCTCTCTCTTTCTCTCGCTTTCTTTCTCTTTCTCTCTCTCTCTTTTTCTCTCTCTCTCCTTCCCCCTCCTCTCTCTCTCTTTCTCTCTCTTTCTTTCTCTCTTCTCTTCTCTCTCTCTCTCTCTCTCTCTCTCTCTCTCTCTCTCTCTCTCTCTCTCTCTCTCTCTCTCTCTCTCTCTCTCTCTCTCTCTCTCTCTCTCTCTCTCTCTCTCTCTCTCTCTCTCTCTCTCTCTCTCTCGCTCTCTCTCTCTCTGTCTTTCTCTATCTCTGTGTCTCTCTCTCTCTTCTCTATCTATCTATCAGTCTAAAGATACACATACATGCACGTGTGAGTATTATTGGAAAGCAAAAATACCTTGTTGACAAGAGGAAAGATGAAATTGGAATGTAATTTGATTTCAAGATCATAGTCTCAACTTAGCTTTCACACTCCCACACCGACACACCGACACACACACACACATACACACACGTACACACACACACACACACACAGAGAAGAGTAAGAAACACATAGATAGATTGATAGAAAAAAAGATAGATAGATAGAGAGAGAGAGAGAAAGAAAGAAAGAAAGAGTGAAAATCAAAGACCGAAACCAAGAGAAATAAATCAATAAACGAAGAGGTAGACATTCAACAAGAGAGAAATTTACGAGAAGACACAAACCCAGAGCCTTGTGTCCACATTCCATCCAAGCCTCATAAAGTCCCCCTCCCCCTCCCCTCCCCCTCCCCCTCCCCTTCCCCCTCCCCCTCCCCTTCCCCCTCCCCCTTCCACCTCCTACCCCTCCCCCCCCCTCCACCTCTCCCTCCTCCTCCCCCTCCTCCTCCACCCTAACCGCTCCCCCTAACCCTCCCCCTCCCCCTATCCCACCCATCCCCCATTTCCAGTAAGTTTGTGTACACTCCCTCCATTACATTTATCACGTCTATGTACATCTGCCATTATGTTTTAGTCCTAGACTTATGTTTTTTCCGCTTAGTTGCAAGGTTGATTAGCTCCTTTGGTCGAAAACGGCCGTCTGATTGAATGATAAGATAAGATATGATAAACATATTTCGGAGTGTCAAAAAGAAAAAGAAAAAAGAAAGAAAGAAGGATATTGAAGAGCATAATGTGTTGCATGCACGCGTGTATGCATTTTCTATTTGGAATGTAAGTGTTAAATATGTAAATGTGTATTTATGCAGGCAGTTTATATGCAAATTGCTTTCATATTATCAAGAGAGATGAGCTTAAAGAGAGTCTGTGAGTAATTTAATGCGTGTTTTGAATAATGTAATCACTTTTGGGATGTCTCATCGTCTTCGTGTTTCGTTCATTCTGTCTCTGTCCTTTCCTGACTTTTTACGTTCTTTATTTTGTTCTCTCATCTCGGCAACCTTTTAAATATTTTATCTTTTTCTCCCTCTTCCTCTCTCTCTCTCTCTTTCCATTTTTCTCTCTCTGTTGCTATCTCTCTCTCTCGCTCTCTCTTTCCCTCTCTCTCTCTCTGTCTCTCTTTCCTTTTCTCTCCTTCTCTCTGTATCTATCTATTTAGCTATTTCTCTCCCTCCCTCCTTCCCTCTTTCTTTCTCTCTCTCTCTATTTGTCTCTCTCTCTCTCTCTCTCTCTCTATCTATATCACCCACTCCACCTACAACCCCTTACTTTACATCCCCCCCCCCCCCACCCCCGCTCAGGCGACCAACCGCAAAATCCGAATGACTTCATACCTCTCCTAGAAAAGTCCTTCTTTAAGAACCTCTGATAAAAGGGGAAAAAACGAAAAAAAAAGATAGAAGAAAAAAAAAAATCTTTTAATCCTCTCTTGGCTTCCTTCGCTATTCTCTTCTCTCGTCTTTTCCTATTTTTCCTTTTTATACGGATTCTTGGAAAAATGTTTTCGTCTTTTTATTCTAATGTCTTCGGGTATGAATTATTACTTATCATTGGTATTGATATTATTACCGTTGTTGTATTTTTTTTCATTATTATTGCTGTTATCATTATTACGTTATCATCATTTTGTTGCTGTTGTTTGTAATTACTATTATCTATATTAGTATCATCATTGCTATCATCACCTTCATTATCATTATTATTATAATGACCATTATCCTTATCATTATCATCATTATTATCATTGTTATCATTATTGCTATTGTCATAGCAGAGAGACAGATAGATAGATAGATAGAGAGTGAGAGAGAGAGAAAGATAAAGAGAGAATAAGAGAAAG
>NW_028234407.1:9460154-9462654 GCF_977035675.1 Penaeus japonicus
CCTAGATATGACCACTTTTCAGCTTTACCTTAGAGCTGCGGGGAAAAATATATCCGCAGTTACTGCATACTAACGAATATATCATCGATTGGCATTTGTTTTACGTAGTAGTACACGAATTTTCGTAAAAACAAAGCTTATATATATAAGCAGTGACTCCCAACCGGGATTCCGCGACACACTGCAAAATGAGCTACTATAAAATGACAGTGATCTTAATTCATCATCCCTAATCAACATGTCACAAACACTTTCCAGACACCAACATAGTCGTATGTGTCAGTCTGTATAATGAGTATAGTAATGAGAGTAAATAATATGCATAGAATTCGGCCAAGAATTTCTCAGATACGCAAGGAGAAACATGTGTCAACACTGAAGGTAAGTCTTAAAATGATTGACATATTAGTGTGAACTCGCATGTACTCACTCGAATTGTAGATTTGATATGAATTATTTTGCTCAAGAACTTTTCTTTAAAAGATAATTATGTATATCAATATATTATATGTAGTTTTTTTTGGGGGGGGATATGAAAAAATATATATGTATTACAGGGGTTCTTCCAAGATGTAAATGTCAGGAATCACTGCCTTACATCGTGCTAAGTCACGTACTTCCCGGTATATTATGCTCAATACTGTACACATCTAGTTCGTAGTCTTTAAGTCGACGTTTTGACTAACTCTGCCATACGGGATAGGAGATAACCAGCCGTATTCTAAGTCCCTAGCACGCCGAGTTCATGACATGACCACGATTGGTATTCTAGAGGCGGTTGTTCGCTTAAAGTATTGGAACAATCGTGGAAAATAAGTGACATGGGGGTGGGCTTATCATGATAGTTACACGGGCGAGAAAATGCATATTTTTAGTGTAATCTTTGTTACCAATATTTCATAGGAGCATACCACGTTTGGAAAGTTATATCTATATTGAATATATTAGGCATCATTGCCCTAGACTTGGATTACAAATAATTTTATGAAAACATTGATTCTCTGCTGATTCTGAGTTTCTTTACATTTTAGCGGATTTTTCGAAGGAGAGCAAAGTTAAATGAATGGTAAGTGTCAGGAGAGTAAAGTTAAAGAATATGATTATATGAAATATGTATATATCAAATTTATATGTATCATATATTACATAATCGCATATATGTACAGTACACACACAAAATAATGAAGATCTGTACACACGATCCCTCTCATCCCGTTTGTTTTGATGACGCGTAGACTGAATTACCAACCGCGCGTTCGTGAAATGCTTGTCAATTCTTTAACAAGGAAAAAGCAAAACAAGTGAATCATACCAAAATTGAACTATTTTTTATTAGTGCTACCAATGACTGTAGTTTCTCTTATGAATTTGTCGTTTAGACGGTGTCATTCATCCGAAACATATCAACTTTGGAACGGTTGGTAAACCTGAAGCAGCTGCCACACTTTTGCGTTCTAAGATAGCACTTTTATGACATGAACACGACATTGACACAGCATGGACATAACATTTCCACACCACGCAGAAAATGTAGAATACAGCTGAACATTCCATATAAGGAAGGTATGTAGAAACAGATGGAAAATATATGGAATTTATATTCTCTCTCTTTTTATTTTATCATTATTATTTTTTTTACTATGAACATAAACTATATAGATAGTAGATATATATAAATCTACAATCTATATAATGTCTCTTTCTACACCTATCTATACTATCCCTCTGCAAAGGCCATCAGTATTAGGCTGTCGGCAGACTATATATGATATCGTTTCTCAATGACAATACGACAGAACTGAGTAAATCATCTCGGTGCACATGAGTAGTATATGGCCAACAGCCGTGACGTGAACAATTTGCATATTGCACTGTGCTATGTCACTGAGCTTGTATGAGAGCTTATCAGTTAATGCAGTATTTTTAAAAAGCGAAATCACGCAGTTAACAGGCACTATGTATTTCAACAATAAAGATCACAAGCGTTCAGGATCACTGCATTTGGCAAGAGAGATAAAATATAATCTGGCAACGTTTATTTTCTATCAGATTGTGTCAGTAAACTGTTAATATGTTATATATATGTATATATATATATACATATATATATATATTTATATATATATATATATATACATCTTTCTATATATGTATGTATATATACATGTATATACATATGCACATACACATATATGTTTATTTATCTATTTGTCTATCTATCTATCGATCTATCTTTATATATATATATATATATATATGTATATATATATACAAATGTAAATATGTACATATATATATATATATATATATATATATATATATATATATATATATTACATATATATATATATAATTCTGTATATATATATTATATATATATATACATACATACATAATATATATAATATATATAATTATATATATATATATTATATATATATATATAATATTATATATATATATTATATATATATATTATATATATATATATATTATTAAT
>NW_028234407.1:9477654-9480154 GCF_977035675.1 Penaeus japonicus
ATACTTCCAGATCCGGTTCTCCTCTGCGTGTGGTCACTTTAAGTATAGGAGATAGATAGTTACGTAAGTGATGCTTATGTAAAATAGTCTTACTCTTGTGCTATGTCTGTCTGTCTGTCGGCCTGTTTGTTTTTTGTTTGTCTGAGATACAAGAGAGAGAGAGGGAGAGAAAGAGAGAAAGAGAGAGAGAGAGAAAGAGAAAGAGAATGACAGAAAGAGTGAAAGACAGAGAGAGACAAAGAGAATGACAGAAAGAGTGAAAGACATAGAGAGAGAGTGAAAGACAGAGAGCGAGAGAAAGAGAGAACGAGAGAGAGAGAAAGAAAGGGAGAGGGTGAGGGTGAGAGAAAGCGTAAGAGAGCGAGAGAATGAGAGACTTTACTACGCGATGAAAATGAAGAGAGAAGGTAGGTGAGGGGTAGTGTGGTAGTCGGGGGGGGGGGGGTATTTTAAAAAATCCCAAACTCTTCGTCCCGGTCTACTTGACTAAACTTGTCTACCAAAAAGGCTTAAAATTTCACCCAAAGTTACCCTTCTTGGCATTATCATTATTTTCATCATAACTATTTTAAATATTAATATAATTTTATTCATTATCATCGTTTCTATTTTTTTTTATCTTTACCATGATATTGATAATAATGATAATGATTATGATAATAACAATCATGATAGTGATTATAATAATGATAATTATGATAATGATAGTGGTGATACTGGTAATGATAATGACAATGATGAAAGTAATAATGATAAGAATGATAATGGTATAGGTAATGATAATGATCATGATATGAATGATGATGCCAAATATAATAATGTTTATATCAATGATAATTATAATGATAATGTTTATATCAATGATAATTATAATGATAATAATGATGATAAATAGTAATGATAATGATAACAATAATGATAATGATAACAATATTGATAATGATAATAATTATAACGATACTGATAATAATGATCATAATTAAAAATAAAAAAAAATCTATGAGAGTCTTAAGAAACCAGCTAGATAATAGTCATGATGCCATTGAAGGATTATCGAAATGATAATCTATCTGATAGAATGATCGAGAAAAAAGTCGATAAGGATAGTCTTTGCAGTTACATGACCTGTCACGAGATTTTTTTTTTTTTTTTTTTTTTTTTTTTATTAGTTGTACGATCTACAACAACATGAAAATTAACAGATAAGCAAAGATTGTTTTATCTTGAAATGTGTGTATATATATGTATGTGTGTGTATGTGTGTGTGTGCGTGTGTGTTCTTCTTGCGTGCGTGATGCAATATCCTGCAACACAAACGCTCAAACTGTACATTAATGACCCTGATTATTCATCTCTCGTGCCAATCATCTGAAGATGATATATCACTCATGACTAGACGGTGCAAAAGACATTGCAATATCTATTCGCGAAAGACTTATTCCCTTTGCAACACACAACCTCAGCCAAACCGTAATAATAATAAACATCATCACCGAAGCAAATAAAATGTTGAAATATCTCACCCATTGCTTCATAACAAGACTTTCATCACCTACTTGTGAGACACAAAAACACCTTTTGTTATCTTATATCACGGAGACTCTATCTCTTTCCATATCCGTAATATAAGCCAGAAAAGGAAAAGTGAAAAACAAATGCAGACTGACTAGTGAGGAAAGCGAGACAAGAGGAAAAGGAACAAAAGGGAAGATTGAATTATAACCTGGGTGGGTCGGTCACTTTTCACTTGAAAAAAAAGAAAAAAGAAAAAAAAAAAGTTTTATTGTTCTTTTTCACATTTAGCGGAAGAAATATGTAAGAAAAAGGAAAAGATTGTCATACTGATAAAGTTTTTTCAAAAAGAGCAACGGTTAAAAAAAAGGAAGAATATTCATAAAGGAGGAAAAAAAAATGCATATTACTCTTTATATATCACTTAGGGTACAAAGAATGACTCTCATTTTTCCTTTTTTTTTCTTCTTTGACAAAAAAAAAAAAAAAAAAAAAAAGGTAAAGGAGGTAGTTCAAAATAAAGAGAAGATAGGAGAACTATGGGAGAGTAAAAAAGGAAGATGGAAGAGGGAGAATCGGAGAGAGAAAAACAGAGAAGGAAGACAGTGAAGGAAGTCTTTGAGGAAACCTATTGTGCGTAAAAGACAGTTCAACAAATCACCGCTAATGGTCTGCTTAAGGCCCCCACCCCCACCCCCCACCCAAAAAAAAAGAAAAAAAAAAAGATAAAGAAAAAAAACATTTTTAAAAACTTTTTTTCTGATCTTTTGTTCTTTATACGATATTTACACAATCTATCTATCTATATATGTATATATGTATATATATATATATATATATATATATATATATATATATATATATATATTCTATCTATTAAAAAAAAATCGTGAGGCGAATAAAAAAAAAGTCTGAAAAGAAAAGAAAGAAGGAGAGAGAGAGAGGAAAAAAAAAACACACGAAAAATTGAATGAGAACGAGAAGAAAG
>NW_028234407.1:9520154-9522654 GCF_977035675.1 Penaeus japonicus
TTCCTCTTCCCCTCCTTCCTTTCCTCCTATCCTCTCTCTCCTTCCCTTCTTCCCTCCCAACCGCTCCACCCTCTCTTTCTTTATCCCCTCTCTCTCCTTCCCTCTTCTTCCTCTCTTTCTTCCTCCCTCCCTTTCTCCCTCCCTCTCTCCCTCCCTCGCTCCCTCTCTCCCTCCCTCCCTCCCTCTCTTCCTCTCTCCCTCCCTCCCTTTCTCTCTCCCTACCTTTCTTCCTCCCTCCCTCCCTCTCTCTCTCCCTCTCTCTCTCCCTTCCTCCCTTCCCTCTACTCTATTTCCCCTCCCCCTTCCCCCATATCTCTCCCTTTTTCACACCACAAACAGCACGTACAGTCACTACGCACACAAAACCATCGCCGGTTTTATTACCAGTGACGCTGTTGGAAAAGTTGTTACACTTTTTTTTTTTTTTTTTTTTTTTTTTTTTACAGGGTGTTGCCTTTCAGTGTCCTCTTTCCTGAAATGGCTTTAATGTCCTAATAGACATTGGATTGTAATGTGTATTTTTGATTCCGAGCTGAATTCTGTATTGTTTTTTTTTTTCTTCTTCTTCTTCTTTTTCTTTTTTTACGCAAATATGTTTATTCGTCTATCTATCTATCAATTTATCTTTTTTATTTACATATACGCATTGTATTATACAAATGCTAATCTTGCTCTCTAAGTGTATATAGCGTCTGTGTCGTCTTTAAACACGCTGAGACAACACACACACTCACAAGAAGATAGAAAGAGATAGAGAGAACGAGAAAGAGAGAGATAGAGAGAGAGAGAACGAGAGAGAGAGAGAGAGAACGAGAGAGAGAGAGAACGAGAACGAGAAAGAGAGAGAAAGAGAGAGAGAGAGACAGAAAGAGAACGAGAACGAGAAAGAAAAGAGAGAACGAAAGAGAAAGAAAGAGAGAGATACAGACAGACAGACAGACAGAAAGAGATATAGAGAACGCCTGTAGCCAAGGACTATAATTAATATTTGAACACCATGTCATACCAGTCAAAGAAAAGAAAAAAAAGAAATATGATGCAGAATTACACAATAGCGCCCACACAGCACCCCTCACTCACTTCCCCCAGCTAACAGTGGGCGTGTAGATGAGGAGGAGACTTTTTAATCATATTACAAACTAACTTTTCCCAAACTTTTCAAACGTGTCGTTTCCTTACAGTGCATGAAGCTTTGGTTAGTGTTGAATATTTGCTCTGCCCAAAGGGGTGTGCGTGTGTTCAATTATGGATGGGGCGGGAGGCCTCGATATACATAGAGAGTTTTTGAATGTTATTTTATTGTGATTTTATTATCGTTATCATTACCATTATTATCATTGTTATCGTTATTGTTGCTGTTGTTGCTGTGGTTGTTGTTGTTGTCATAATTATTGTTATTATTTCACACCAATTTATCGGCATTATCCTACTTATTATTTATTACTGTTATCATTATCATCATTATCATTACCATTTCTATCATGACTGTCATTAGTATCATCATTATCATTGCTATTTTCATTACTATTATTAAAGCTACTATAATTATCTTCATCACCAACACCATAATCATCTTTACTATGATTGTTATCATCATTATCATTTTTATCATCACCATTAACAACAATTCACTCTCACAAGCTATGAATCCCTTTTAAAGAACTAAAGATAAAAGAAATATATATATATTCCTTATCATTCGGTAAATTATAACCAAACTATTTCTATGAACATATCACCACATATTCAAAAAAATAAAAATAAAAAAATAATAATAATAAAAAATAAAAAAATAAAAAATAAATAAAGAGGAAAAAAGAAACACGCCCGCATATCGTCAAAGAAAAACGGATAACCTTGAACAGCGACAAGACCTCCCGCGCTCCCTTTGGATTCCCAGGCAGTGTCTAGAATATCCCTTGCCTCTTGGGACCTGATCACGCCCTCTGACGCCTTCACAATAGATTTTCTTTCCTTACGCTTTTCTTATTTCTGTTTTCTGAAGCATTTTTCTCTCAAACATTTTTTTCTTTCTTTCTTTCTTTCTCTCTGGAAAGGCGCCTAGAAATATTTGTGTTCGAGATACAAAGGAGATTTTTTTCTCCTCTTCTCCGTGCCGCTTTGATTAGCGGGACGGAACATTTTCTGTCTTTGACTCAACGGGGTGAGGAGCCGCGTTTCGTGGCTGGCTGTGTGTGTGTGAAGGTGCAGGTTGATATGATGCAATCAGACTGTTAGAATTACGTTCAGAAAGCGATTCAGAAATTCATTCAGATAGATAGCTACAAAAGACAGATGGTCACCAGGTATTTAGTCAGACATTCCTGAATACGTTTTGCTTCACAGTCACATGGTTATGTAGTGAGACAGTATCAAAGATATTCAGCCAGACAGTCACTAAGACGTTCTGTCAGATAGTCACCATGATATACAGTTATACAGCCACAAAGGTATTTATTCAGTTAGTTGCAAAGGCATTCAGTGAGACAGACACAAAGAC
>NW_028234407.1:9582654-9592654 GCF_977035675.1 Penaeus japonicus
CTTCATATATATATATATATATATATATATATATATATATATATATATATATATATATATATATATATGTATATATCTGATATATATATATATATATAATAGAGAGAGAGATAGAGAGAAGAGAGAAGAATAGAGAGTAGAGATATAGAAAGCGAGAAGAGAGAGAGAGAGCGATAGATAAGATATAGAGAAAAGAAAAAGAATATAAGGAAACGAAGGAGGAGGGAATGAAATAACTAATGTCTCCTTTTATTCCACATTCAATGTTTCCTTAATAGATTTTTATTCAAATTTGATTTCCTTTTCCATTTACTTTGTATAGTAATGCTTTTCTTCTTTTATTCATACGGGAAACTACAGTTCTATGGATAACTTGAATCCTTGAAATCTTTGTCCTTAAGAATTATAAAGTCCCTTAAGAACGGAAACCCTTATACGTGTTATTCAGAATTCAGAAGATCACAAAAGGAAAAAGGCATGTCAAAGTATTGAATCTATTTTGCATATATGATTGACAAAAGTTAGGATCAGGTAGTCCTGTCTCCCCTTTCGTCCGACTTAACACTATATCTATCACACGAACACCATATCAAACAAAGTTTCTACCTCTATTGTTCTTCACCTTTATACTACCCTCGTCCTTTATCTCCTATTATATAGCTTTGCAGGAACCTAAATGAAGTTATTCACCTCCCTCACTTCTTTTTTCTCCTCTTCCCATCACCCATTATCTGTATTATCAGACCACCGTGTTGTTTACCCATCTTCCTTTCCAGTATCCCATTCCCTCACCAAGAATTGATTGTAGATAAGTCTTAAATAGCGTCCCTATGTATACCTGAAAACGAAGCTCTAAGTTGTAAACATATCTTCTTAAACTAAATTTGATGTGTAGGGCGTCTTAATTAACTTTCCTTTTATACTTAGTGTTCTCCTATCAGCTGATTTAAGAAATTGTTCTTCCAAAGCTAAGGATTAGGTTCCGAGTGAAGATTCATGGGTTACCAGAATCACGTGACCTGGTTCTGTCGATAACAAGTACCGTAATCTTTTCCTGAATTTGATTGCCCTCTTGTGATTGCCCTATACATGTTTTATCAAAGGAAATTCTATTATGTAATTATTACATTGTTTTTTTTTCTTTTTCTTTTTTTTCCGTCTAAGATATTATTTTCTCATGAATCTTGGTAATGTATTCATGTTTTCATTATTTTATTTTCTTATTTTCCTAAGATTTCCACGAATCTGTGTCTATTTCGATTGGTTTATTCCGATTTCCTTCTATATTGGTCATAACATAATATCAATCAGTCAGAGTCAAAATCACTTTAACTAATCGTGATGGATGATTCAGTTCGGGGCGGAAGGAAAAGGCTGTGTGATTGAGGCCTATTTGGGGAAAATATAGAGGCCTCGTCTATTAAATGTGTAAGTATGGACACACACCCACACGCACACACACATACATACATACACACATAAACTCACAATCATAATTGTTCAAAATATATATATAAATAAAATATAATATATAATATATATATTATATATATATATATATATATATATAGATATAATAATAATATATTATAAACAACTGTGTGTGTTGAAGAGAAGAGCAAATTTCCAGAAAACGTTGTGTACCCACCGAGCCTTGTTCTGTCTCCTGTGTTTGAACAACTAAGTAAAAACACACACTCAAATATATAAATACACTTTATATAAGAAACCTTTTCCAGACTTTATTTCAACTAATATCCTTTTATTATTCTCATACTTAATAGTAGGTATACTTAAAAACCATCTTTATTACTAAAATAAAAATTAGAGGACAAAGAATACACACACACATACATATATACACACATGTACGCATACACACACGCACGCAAACACATACAGTCACACACAAAAAGTTTGTGTGATTGAGGCCTATTTGGGGAAAATCTATAGGCCTCGGTTCTGAAATTTGTATGTATGGATACACAAACACACACACAGACGCACATACTCACACACACACACACACACACACACACACACACACACACACACACACACACACACACACACACAGATTCATGGCTTCCATATTAAAGGTGGGATCCCGAATCGATGAAACACAAAAAAAAAAATTATTCTATAAAAAAGGAAATTAAGTCAAGAACAAACTAAGTGTTAAGATAGGGGAAAAAAATATCATGAACAATGAAGAAAAATATGAAATTGAATGGACTCGTTATTTTTTATTATTATTATTATTTTTTTTTTTTTTCAAATGAGTATTTTTTATCATTATTCTTCTTCTGCCTCACTATCTCTTACTCTTTATCGCTACCTTTACAAACGGTACTGACTGTAAAGGGAAACGACGTACTTAACTCTGGTTTCCTGACAAGACGCACAAGTACACTCAAGTATAATAAGTGTAGTAAGACTTCAAGGCGACAGTCAATAATAAAACCGAAAAAAACTGTTTACATTAACTTCCAGCCAAAAAAAGAAAGAAAAGAAAAGGAAAGATATCTTTGCATTAACACTTCTAGCATTAGAGAGAGCGCTTAGGAAAAGAAAACTGAATTAGTGATGCGGTTGAGGCTGGGACGCCGACTTTTGGAACTTAATTAGACGCAGCGAAATGGAGACGAGATGGAGGTGTGAATAGCTCCCACTAATGCTGTTTTTGGAGGCGGACGTTCAGAAAATAAAGAATTTTATGTTTGATTCTGTTAGATGTATTTCTCTCTTTCTCTCTTTCTTTTCTTTTTTTCTCTCTCTCACTCTCTCTCTCTCTCACACACATACACATACACACACACACACACACACACACAAACGCACACTCACGTCAACACACACAGCACACAGCATACACACACCCACAACACACATATATATATATATATATATATTTAAATATAAGATATAAATATATATATTTATAAATATGTAAGTATATATAAATATATACAAATTTTATATATATACCATATATATATACATATAAATATTTAATAATACAAATTATATATAAATATATATAAATAAATATATATATATATATAAATATTATACGTAATATATAAATATAATAACTATATATAAAATATATATATATATACAAATAAAAATAAATTCATACGAGTAAATCTATACATATTCATACACCACAAAACAAACACCACTAACAGACACATACACACTGCTGTGTCTATGGGTGTATGTGTTTGTGTGTCTGTGTGTGTGTATTGTTTTGTGTGTCTGTGTTGTGGTGTACTTGTGTTGTATATATATATATATATATATATATATATTTAACTATATATATATATATATATATATATATATATACATATATACATATAAAACCCTTACCTTAGGCGGGTCATCCATTATTCTACTTAACATAATATCCTGCCTCGTTTACCGCTCTCTTTTTCCGTCTCTGGCACTTCATCCATTACACTGTCTCACTCAGAGCCTTCCCTCATTCTTTTCTGCTTATTTATTATCCTTTCATTCACGTGGCTCTACCGCACTTTTCTTAAACATCAACGGATGAGGAAATGCATTTTTTTTACTATCTTAGAAGGAGAAGGAAGGTTATGTTACCTCCCGTATGTATTTGCTTATTGATTGACTTGCGTTGCTTGCGTGCAGGTTCACGTAAAAAAAAGTTGGTGATGTGATGAATGTTTAGAGGGATGTGATGTAATGTGGTGAATATTTCGAGGGATGTGATGAATATTTAGAGGGATGTGATGTAATGTGATGTGGTGAATATTTCGAGGGATGTGATGTAATGTGATGTGATGAATATTTCGAGGGATATGATAAATATTTAGAGGGATGTGATGTAATGTGATGTGGTGAATATTTCGAGGGATGTGATGTAATGTGATGTGGTGAATATTTCGAGGGAACTGTTTATCAGATAATTCCCGTCACCTACACAACTCAATATACAATACGGTTACCAACTAGTGAGTGCAGTGTATAGTCATTTGCACTGAGACAGAGCAACTGTGAGTCTGTCAGTAGCGTGACATAAATTAGCCCAGGGATGTGATGTGAAGAACAGTAAATCATAAGATATATTAGAGGCAGATTAGCCCAGAGAGGTGATGTGATGTGATGAATATTTCGAAGGGAAGGATATGTAGATGTGAGAATCCCCGAGATAAACTCCACTAGGCACAGACGTACACAAACACTACACACACGAGTAGCACGCAGTGAGTTGAGTATGTGTGAAAGAGTATGAGTCGGACCATGAATATTTCGAGGGATGTGATGTGATGAATATTTAGAGGGATGTGATGTGATTAATATTTAGAGGGATGTGATGTAATGTGATGTGGTGAATATTTAGAGGGATGTGATGTGATGTGATGAATATTTAGAGCTCAGGGAATCGGTGATTATATTTTTGAGTTTTTTTTTCCAGTCAGGGAAGTGGTGATTATATTTTTGAGCTTTTGTTTTTGTTTTTTCCAGTCAGCACTTTCCCCTCGCGAGTTCGCACACGCTGACACGGGCGGGCTCGCTTCAGTGTTTATAAGCCCGGCGAAGTATCTGTTCCTGAAATCTTCTGATGTTTATTTTATTTTTTTTTTTTTTTTTTGACGGGGGGTGGGGTTGGTAGTGGGTTTTAAGGGGGGGTGGTTGGTGGTAGTAGTAGTTGGGTTTGGTTAGTGTTAGGGGTTTTTTGGTGGTTTGTAGGGTTTATTAGGGAGGGGGGGTTTATGTGGTGGTTTAGGTATGTGTAGATAACCACCCCACCCACCCCCCCCCCGCCCCCCCCCCCCCCCCCCCCCCCCCCCCCCCCCCCCCCCCCCCCCCCCCCCCCCCCCCATGAACCCCCCCACCCCCCCCCCCCCCCCCCCCCCCATACCCCCCCCCTCTCCGTGATGTCATACCGGCACAGGGCTATGGGGATGACTACTATCACCACTACACGAAGTATTTGGACTTTCCTAATATTTTAATATTTTATGATATTCTGTAATTCTGTTTATGTTGATGAATGTTTAGGCGTGAAGTATTTTATATGGATCTGTGATGCTGAAAGTGTAATAAAGATTAAGAATTATCGCGCATCTATCTTCCTAAATACCCCCACCCCCCCCCCCCCTCCCCCCCCCCCCCAGAGCGTTTGCTTATCTGCCCCTTATATGGAGTAGAGGGGGGGTCATAGAATTAATTTCATCTGAATATGAATGATGATGGTGATGAGTACATTGATAATGACAATGATAATCATGATAGTAATGATATTAATGATAAGAAAACAAGGAGATGATGATAATTATAAAACTAATGATGGCTATTATGATGATACGCATAACGATAATGATGGCAATAATGATAATAATGATGATAAGAGTGATAGTAATTATTGTAATGATAACAGTGAAGGTCTCATCATCTAATAGATATGTTTTGCGTATAGTGGGTTTGTCTGCCAGTGATAATTGCATATCATTATGATGATAATAATGATGATATCAATGATGATGATATTAACGGTGATGGTATTAATAATGATAAAAAAAAAAAATTTAAACGTTTAATGATTTTTTGGGACTTCAATATGTTAAAGCATCACTAAAAATTTATAAGGTTTAATAAAAAGGGATAATGTTTTTTGGGTTTTAATTTTTTTATAATTATGATGCTAACAATAGTTATGATAACAAAAATATAATTATGATGCTAACAATAGTTATGATAACAAAAATATAATTATGATGATGACAATAGTTATGATAATAACAAAAATAATAATTAGGATAATAGTAATGATCATCCAAAAGAAGATAAAAAGGGATTTTAATTAAAGATGTTAAAGATCGAATAATAGTATATTAAAAATAATTTTTAAAAATAATCATAAGGATAAAGAAAGAAAAAAAAACGGAAATTTTTGTTTAATTTTATGTTATGTTTTGTGTTATTAATGATAATTTTTAGAAATAGGATAACAAAAAAGAGGGATGAATTTTGTTAATAAGTTATAACAGCAAAAAGTAAAAATAAAATTAACAATAACAATAAAAATAACATTTACATTACTTCCCGAGCCTGGTAGGTCACAAATTGCTAATGACAAAATCAAAAGTTTCTTTCTTTTTTCCCTAACCAACCCACCTGATACCACAAAGATATGCAAATGATATTCAAATTACGCAAGAAAAAGTAGTGGGACAAATTACACCTTTTACAGTGCAACCCTGATGAAAAGCGCAATCTACATTATAAAGATTTTGTTTTATTTTTCTTTCTTCTTATTATTACTAATTTCTTATGTTTATTCATTTTTTTATTTATTTACTTATTTAGGTATCTAGTTTGTTTGTTTTTTTCTTTTTAGGCGAGTGGCCCTTTGTGTGTGTGTGTGTGTGTGTGTGTGTGTGTGTGTGTGTGTGTAAATGTATTGATATATATATACAAATACAAATCTATAGATGTATGAATATATATTTTATAAATTTTTAATTTTTTAATTTATATAATTTTATTATATAATAATTATTTTTCATATATTTTTATTCATACATACTACATAATATAAAAATATTTTATTTATATATATATATTTATTATATATATATATTTTTAAAATTTCCTATATATTATATATTATATATAAATGTTTTAAATTTATAATATAATATATATATTTAATTTATTTATATAATAATTATGTATTATAATTTTTTTTTTTCTTTTAAATTTTCTTATTAGGTAAAATTTTTTTTTTGTTTTGCTTTTTTTCCTTTTTGGCGATGGTCCCCCTTTTTGTGGGTGTGTGGGGGTTTTGTGGGGGGTAAATGTATTGTTTTAATACACAAATACAAAAACTATAATGTTTTGAATATTATATATATTTTATAAAATATATATATATTTTTTATATAAATATATAAATATGTTTTTTTTACCCTTTCCCCTAAAATACCCTATATATAATAATATATATATATATATATTTTTTTTTTATATAATATGTTTTTATATTATATATATATAATATTTAATTATATATATAAGTATATATATATATATATATTTTATAAAATAAAATAAAATATATATATAAAGTATATTATATTATATATATTTATATATTATATATATAATATATATATTATATATTTTATATACAAACACACCAAAACCAACCCCCACCACACACATATATATATATATATTTTTTATATTTATATTAATATATTATATAATATATTTTATAACCCCACAACACCCACCACAAACACACACAAATATATGTTTATATTATATATATATAAATATATATATATATATTATATATATATAAATTAAATAGATAGATAGATAGATTTGATAGATAGATAGATAGATAGAAGATAGATTTTTATACATATATTTTTTTACATACTTTCTATATTTAATTTAAAATTTATATATATATTTTTATATATATAAAATATATGTTATATATTTATATAATATATATATATATTAATAATATATAAAACACACATCAATAATTAATATAATATATATATATATATTTAAATATATTTATATATTTTATTAATGTTTTTATACAATATGTATATATATAGATATATATATATATATATATATATATATATATATATAGGTATATATATTGATATATGTTTATGTTATTATATATTTATATATATATAATTTATATATATATTACTTTGGTATATTTATGGCATAGATGTATACATTTATGTATATATATAATTTATATATATTTATATATATAGTATTTATATATATATATATGTAATTTTTATATATTTATATTCATATATAACATATGTATATTATTACATATATACAGTTGTATATTTGTATGTATATTTATGCATATTTGCTTTAACAATTTATGTATTTATATATATATCTATAATTATATATTATATTAGTATATATATATATTATGTTAGATTTATGTTTGTATATTTACATTGATAGATATATAGTTATTTAAGTGATATGTTTTATATTTCGTTTTTATATTATTTATATTTTTATATATGTATATTTATAGACAATATACATTAGATTGACTGTATTATGTATGTATTTATATATTATAGGTAGTATTTAGTTTAATATATATTATATAATATTTATATATGTAGTGTTTTTATTGTTGATATATATTTATATATATATATATATATTTATATATTTTACTATATATATATATATATGCATGTATATTTATATATATATATATATTACTAATTATATATATGTTATTATATAAACATATATTTTTATTTTATATATTTATATAGATTTTACTACATATAGATCTATTATAGTATATAGATAGTGATAGTTACTATATATATATCATATATATGTATATACTATTTATTTATATATATTTATATATATAGATATATAGGCTATTTTATGATAGTAGTGTTTTATTATTTGATACGTGTTATTAGTATTGAGAGAGATGAGAGAGGGAGACGAGTTCAGACGACGAGTGAAGATGATTGAGAGGAGATCGGAGAGAGAGTAGTGAAGCGGAGAGACGAGATGAGAGAGGAGGGAGATAGCGATGAGGAGACACGGGATTGAGAGAGGAAGAGGCCACCACCCCCTAAAGACACGCCCAAACGTACCTTGTGGTGAGGACCTGAAGACGCGATGAGCGGAGAGAGAGTGAAAGAGAGAGAGAGAGAGAGGGGGGGGGGAGGAGAGGGAGAGAAGAACCGAGAAGGGGGAGGGGGAGAGAAGAGAAAGGGGCGAGAAAGAAAGAGAGAGAACGAGGGGGAGGGAGAACGAGAAGAGAGAATGAGGGCGAGGGCAAAAGAAGAGAGGAGGAAGAGGGAGAGGGAGATAGAGGGGGGGGAGAGAAAGAATAAGAGAGAAGAGAGAAGAATCGAGAGAAGAGAAAAAAAAAAGTGGAAAGAAGAAGATAAAGAGAGAAATGAGAAAAGAGAAAGAGGACAGAGAAAGAGGATGACGGATGAGGAAAGAAAGAGGAGAGGAGAGAGGTGAAGGCGAGAGAGAGAGAGAATGAGAGAGAGAGAGAGCAGGGAGATGAGAGAGAGATCGAGAAGTGAGAAAGAGGAGATGCGAGAGAGGGAGGAGAGTGGACGAGGTGTGAGAGAGAGAGAGTGGCCGAGAAGAGAGGTCGGAGGGGAGAGACGAAGCTGGAGACGAGAGAGTAGAAGAGTGAAGCAGAGAGAGACGAGAGAGAGAGAGGGTGAGAGATGCGAGAGATGAGAGTGAATAGAGAGGAAGAGAGAGGGCGGGTGGGGGGAGCATGAGAAGAGAGAGGGCTGAAAGAGAAAAGAATTCGAACAGAGAGATAATGAAAGAAAGATAGGAACAAGATACAGGAAGCTGAAGAGAAACGGCGAAGAACGAGGGAGTAACGAGGAGTGACAAAGTTGAAAGAGGAAGATAAGAGGATGCGCGAAAGAGACTCGCCTACAAGAAGATAGAGAGAGAAGGGAAAGATAAGCGAGATTGACGAGAGAGGAGCGAGAGAGAAAGAGCGAAGAGCAGCGAGTAGAGAGGAGGAGAGGACATGGCGAGACGAGACGGAGGAGAGAGAGAGATAGACGAGAAGAACGAAGAGATAGCCGTGAATGAGAAAGACTGGACTGGAGAGACGGCCCAGTCGAGGAGGATATGTGAGGCGAGCAGTGTCAGGCGAGGGAGAGTAAGAGTATGGAAAGAGGAGAGGAGGCGAGAGCGAGCAGGTTCTAGGAAGATGTGGAGAGAGAGAAAGAGGAATGAGAGTGAGAGAGTAAACATTAGAAATTTAGGCGAGAAATGAGGGGAGATGGATTGGAGAGAAGGAGGGGGACGAGAGAGGAGGGGACGGATAGTGTGGAGAGAGAGAGGAGAAATGAAAGAGAGCGAGAGGGATAAGAGGGGGGGGGGAGAGGAAAGAGAAAGGGACGAGAAGAAAGAGGATGCGCAGGAAAGAGGAACGAGAAAGAGA
>NW_028234407.1:9622654-9624472 GCF_977035675.1 Penaeus japonicus
TATATATATATGTATTATATATACAGTATATATATATATATTCTATATATTATATATATTATATGTACTATATAAATATACATTTATATAATGATATAATATATATAAATAGTAGATTAGATATATTATATTATGTTTTATAGCGAATATTTTAATATTATGTGTGTGTGATGTGTGTGTTATATATATATATATATAGTATTTATATATATACTATATAATAGATATATATATGCATTTTTCTCTCTTCTCTTCTTCATCTCTCTCTCTCTAGTTTTATATATATATTTATATATATATAGATACTATATGTACTATATATATATATTATCATTATATATATATATATCTATATATATAGTCTATATTATCTATATTGCTGATTTTCTCTCTCTCTGTCTCCGTGTCTCTCTGTCTCTCTCTCTCCTCTCTCTCTCTCTCTAGTGTATATATATATATATTTATATATATATAGTATATATATATATATTGTATACTATATATATATATATATATATGATATGTTATTATATTAGATACATATATCTATATATATTATGTATATTATATATTTATTATTATAGTATGTATATATATAGATATATCTCGATCTACACATATGATATATGTATACGAGACATACATCATCTATATATTTAAATAAGGTTTATATATATATATATATATTTTTTAAATATATACACATATATGTTTACATACATACATACATGATATATTTATATATTATATATAGAGAGAGGAGAGGAGGAGAGAGAGAGTTGTTGATCCGAGAGATGAGCATACTGTTAGACCCCCGAGAGAGAGAGATGAGAGATGAGTGAAGAGGAGAGACGAGTCCATGAGAGAGGAGATGATAGTAGACGAGAAGGAGATGAGATCAGAGAGAGAGAGAGGAGAGAATTACTATATATATATAGTATTATATATGTATAGATAGTATATATTTTATTACACACACAACTATATATATATATATATGCTATATATATACATATTATTAGTATATGTGTGTTGTGTGTGTGTGTGGGGTGTGTGTGTGTGTGTGTTGTCGTTGTGTGTGTGTGTGTGTGTATGTGTATTCTGATGATGAAGAACAAAGGAATGATAATTGTGTGATGATAATATGATATTATGATAGTATGACGTAATGGTAAATTTAAGACAAAGATCATTTTATATGATGAGTAATTATGATTATAATGAAATGATTATAACTCCTGATAATAAAAATGATTAATGATGAAATGATATCAATGATGAAAATAATGAAAGATAATGATAATGATAATAGAGAAATTATAAGGGTTATAACAGATGACATCATCATATCATCCTGCCCTCCTCATAATCATCGCTGTTAATATTACATGTATTCATCATTTGTAGTTGAATTATTCATATCATACCGGTTTCATTCAAGCTCTATCCAATTTAATATGTTTTGTGAGTGCAAAGAAAAGGCGTCTGCCAGATGCAACTAATTAATGCTGTTATCATTACTTCTTATGATAGTCATATCCTTCGTTGTAACTATTGTGAGTCATCTTCTAGGTAAATGTCATTGAGTATATATTATTATATATTATACGTTTATTATATATATGTATACTATACTATAATATATATTTTAATATACATATTATGTGTGTGTATGTATATATATTTAGATATATATATATACATATATCTATATACATCTATATATAATATATATATACATATATTATATGTACCTAATATATTATTTAATATATATATATTGATATATATAGTATATATATAATATCTATGTGTGTG
>NW_028234407.1:9624572-9634572 GCF_977035675.1 Penaeus japonicus
GGCAAAACGGGTGACATTAAACGCGCAGTTTTTGAGCTTGTTTTTGGATGGGTGTTTTTGTGCTGGGAGGCCTCCTTCTGTGCTTGTCTTTTTGCGAGCGTCTTGTGTGGGATATCTGGGGCTAATCATCACTTCTTATCCAACTAACGGAATTTCATTTTTTTTGTTTTTTTCGTTTAAGAGAGGAGAGAGAGGGAGATGGTAGAAGGAGAGAGAGAGATTGAGAAGGGGGGGAGGAGGAGGGAGGGGGAAGGGAATAAAAGTAGAGAGTGAGAGAGGAGAGAAAGAGGAAAGAGAGAGAGGAGGGACTGAAAGAGAGAGAGAGAGAGAGAGACAGATTTAAAAACGGAAAGAGAAAAAGAGAGAGAGAAAGTAGAATCTTTGGGGGAGTGCGTCCTCTAACATAAGAATTATTCGTTTTTTCTGGTTTAAGGTGTGAAGTACACAGTACATGCTATTGTTTTGACTTAAACAGAGGTGTGTTGGAGTGAGGGCTGTTGCTCCTCTGAGGAATGAGGTGTTGCTCCTATGTTTCCCGAGAGGAAACTCTTTACCACAAAGTAAGTTTTGTCTGAGAATATGCGTGAATTACGTGTGTGACATGTGACATTGTATTATGAAGAAGGAAGTATTGTATGTGTGCAAAGGAAAGATAAAATGACACTGGTATGTGGAGCGTGACAGAAGGGAAAGACTAAACAGATAGGTAAAGCAATGGGCCTACCTGTATGAATGAATATTTATGTGTGGTAAGATATATATATATATATATATATATATAAGTAATATTTATATTATATATATTATTTATATATATAGATCTACGATAGATAGATAGATAGAATAGATAAGAGAGGTAATATAGTGATAGGAAGATAATATTCAATCCATATAAACAATGCGATAACGCATGAAAACTAACTGGGTGAGATAGAGAGAGAGAAGAAAGACATAAAGGAGGGGTAAAAAGGAAGCGGAGAGAAGTGATTATTTGGCACAGACAATAGTAGAAAGAAAGAAAGGGAGAGAGAAAGAGAGAGAAACGGACACACAGTTTAAATACTGATGATCCTTTTATAAGTTTTTACGACCGGAAACAAAATACCCCCGCATGGTCTCTGACCTGCTGAGAGATGAAAAAAAAAAAAACATAAACATAAACATATGCACTGTAACAACAATATTTTTAGTGTTTTAAAAACCGCATTGTTTTGAATCAAACCAAAAGAAAGCTTTATAGAACGGATATTATTTAGAAATCAAAGTGAAATCCTTTTATTGAAGGGAGTGTGAAGCATATCATGATAAATAGATAAATGTACATCAGTATTAGATAACTAAATACTATCGTCTCTACCGTTGGCTTGGGATTTTCTTTTCTTTCATCTATACACACAATCTCTTACAGGCACACACATCACACACACCAACTCAACACACTGCACACATGTACCACGACACACACACACACACACACACATCATATATAATTTATGTATAATGTATATATATATATATAATATATTTATATATATATATATATATTATATGTGTGTAGTTGTGTGTGTTGTGTGTGTGTGTGTGCGGTGTGGTTGTGTGTGAGTGTCTGTGTTGTGGTGTTGTTGTGTGTGTATATTTATATATATATATATATATATATATATATTTATATTTATATATATATATATAATATATATATATATATATATGTGTGTGTGTGTGTGTGGGTGTGTGTGGTGTTGTGTGTGTGTGGTGTCTGTGGGGTGTGGTGTGTGTGGTAATACTATATATATGATATATTGATATTAATATATATATATTCATAATATATATATATATATATATTTGTATTATATATCATATATATATTATATACATATATATATATATATTTATATATATATTTATCATATATATATTATACATATATATACATATGTGTGTGTGAGTGTGTGTGTGCATGTATCACAATACTTACGGGAGAGGAGAGATAGCTTAGCATAGTGGAAAGGTGTCAGTTAAAAGATGGACGAGACCTCGGACTCTCTGCAGGTAAGAACAACAGTAAAATACATTTGGATGAGGTCCTGTTCAGAGTGGTTCACGTGTTGTCATTTCTCTCTCTCTCGCCTCTCTTCCTCCTCTCAGGCTCATCTCTCTCTCTCTCACTCCTCCAAACGCTCCCTCTCTCTCTTGCTCCCTCTGTCGCATCTCTCTCTCCTCTCACTCTCTCTCTCTCTCTCGCTTTCTTTGGCTCTCTTTCTCGTTCTCTCTCTCTCTCTCTCTCTCTCTCTCTCTCATCTCCGTCCTCTCTCCTCTCTCTCTCTCTCTCTCTCTTTGTCTCACTTTCTCTTCCTTTCTTTCTCTTCTCTCTCTTCTCTCTCTCCTCTCTCTCTCTCCTCTCTCTCTCATCTCTCACCCTCTCTCTCTCTCTCTCTCTCTCATCTCTTCTCCTCTCACTTCTTCTCTTTCTCTCTACTTTCTACTTTCTTTGCTCTCGTCTCATTCTCTCTCTCCTCTCTCTCTCTCTCGTCTATCCTCTCTCTCTCTCTCTCTCTCCTCTCCTCTCTCTCACTCTTCTCTCCTCTTTGTCTCATCTGTGGTCTCTCTTTCTCATTTCTCTCTCTCTCTCCTTCTCTCTCTCTCTCGTCCTCTCTTTGTCTCTCTTCTCTTTCCTTTCTCTTTCTCGCTCCTTCTCGCTTTTCTCTCTCTCTCTCTCTCTTCCTCTCCTTCTCTCGTCTTCTCATCTCTCTCTCTCTCTCATCTCCTCTCTCTCTCTCTCTCTCTTCTCTCTCTCTCTACCTCACTCTCTCTTCGCTCTCTCTCTCTCTCTCTCTCTTCTCACTCTCTCTCTCTCTATCTCGTCACTGCATCCTCTCTCTCTCTCCTCTCTCGTCTTCCTCTTCTCTCTCTCTCGACTCTTTGGCTCTCTTTCTCTTTCTTCTCTCTCTCTCTCTCGTATCTACATACCGTCTCCTGTCTCTCTCTCCTCTTCCTCTCTCTCTCTCTCTCTCTCTCTCCTTCACTCCCTCCCCTCTCTCTCTATCTCTCTCTCTTTATATCTCTCTCTATCTCTGTCTCTCTCTCTCTCTCTCTCTCTCTCTCTCTTCTTTCCTCTCTGCTTCACCACTCACTATGTCCTCTCTCTCTCCCGCTTCTCTCTTCTCTTTTCTTTCCCTCACTTCTTCTCTTTCCTCTCTCTGTCTCTCTCTCTCTCTCTCTCTCTCTCTTCTCTCTCTCTCTCTCTCCTCTTTCTCTTCTCTCTCTCTCCCTTCTCTCTCTGTCTCCTCTCTCCTCTCTCGCTGTCTGTAGTCTTCACACAACGCTCGTCTCTGCCTTCCCTTCTTAAGGGAAAGAAAAGAGAGATGATGATGAAGAGAGGCAAGAGATGTATGAATGGAAATATTGATTGACAGATTTCCGATCAAAATATGAACAAAGGGAGAAAGAAAGAATGAGTAGCTAAGAGAGAGAGAAGGAGAGAGAGAGAGAGAGAGAGAGAGAGAGAGACAGACAGACAGACATACAGACAGTTAGAGAGAAAGAGAAAGAGCGAAATACAGACAGACAGACGGAGAGATAAAAAAAATGGAAGAGAATAAAGTAAAACTAAGAAAACGTACCGACACTCAGAGAATCGATTTAAACCAGCAGCAGATCCTTACTCAGTCGAGTCCTTTATTCAGCAACCGTTTTTAAAATATTGCGTGAACGTATATGGCATGAAATAACAAAAATAATAAAAGCATGGGAAAAGGCGCATGTCCAGTCAAAGAATAACTGGGTCGGAAAAAGTGCGATCGACAGATTGGAATTTTCAGAAAAGATTCAGTATTTTGGAATTCGATGGCTCGTCTGAATCGAATCGTGCAGTGTAGGATTCCTGAAGCTTCGGACAAAAGAGAGATATCATCCGTCTCTGTTATGTATGGCTGGTAACAAAGTAACAAATTATTATTCATTTCTGTAAGAATCATTGTTATATTTATTCTACCTTGGCCCGACTTTAGCTATGGATATACTTTCTCTTCGCTTCGGTTCTACTTCCGCTCTCGCGCTGCCGCTCTCGCTCGGTCTCTCCTCTCTTCCAATTTCGTGGGGTCTCGGCTCTCTCTCGTCTCTCTCTCTCTCGTCTCGTCTTAATCTCTCTCATTCTCTCCTCCTCTCTCTCTCCTCTCTTCTCTCGTCCCTCCTCTCTCTCTCTCTCTCTCTCTCTCTCTCTCTCTCTCTCTCTCTCTCTCTCTCTCTCTCTCTCTCTCTCTCTCTCTCTCTCTCTCTCTCTCTCTCTCTCTCTCTCTCTCTCTTATCTTTTTCCTTCTTATTATTTTTCTACTTCTTTTTCATCAATTCATTCTCCTTCTCCTTCTTGTTCCTTGTCTTTAAGTCTTTTTGCTTTATTGATTATTTACTCAATTTTGGAAGGAGACAAAGAAGAAGACGAAAAGAACGGGAAAACGAAGAGTCAAAAAAAAAATAATAATAAAAAAATCGAGGACACGCAAGATTACGAAATGATTTGTAACTTTAGGATGGCTAATAAGCTTTCAGATTCTAGAATATAGTGACAGTCATGTTATGATACTTCGGCTTCCTTATTTCAAGGCGGGGGGCATTTAATAGCGAAAATCAGATGATGTGATACTTTGTTAATTGTTAATTGTGTTTTGCTCCATCGAAGAATCAAATTTAGTTCTTTGCTTTCTTTTTCCATTATAAGACTAGAATAAAAGCAAAACAAATACAAAAGCCCAAAGGAGAATGAAAAGATACTTGAATTGCCCTTCTTTCATGTATACATATAAAAGTAATCCCACTGTTAATTATGATTTCACGACAACAATTATCAAGCAATATTATCCACTGTCAACATTTGCCAGGAACAAAAATTGCACTTCCCTTAACTAACAACAAAAGAAAAAAAAATTAGAGTTAGTTGAATTACTCCAGATGTGGAGCAGAAGTAACTAGCTAAAAGTAATGCATCAGTGCAGTAAATGGTTTAATCTGATGTATCGTAATTTAATTTATACATATATATATGGTTACACATATACACGTATATTCAATGGTGTGGTGTGGGCTTAGAATATAATTTATATATATATCATATATATTATAGATATTTATTATATATAAAATATAGTGAGAGAGAGAGAGAGAGTGTGAGAGAAGAGAGAGAAGAGAGAGATAGAAGATAGAGGGTAGGAGGAGAGAGAAGATAATATATCGCTAGACTACCATATAAGATAATAGATAGATATACATAATATATATATATTATAAATTATATATCATCTAAATATATATTATAAATAATAATGTAATAATATGTATATATATATATTTATATATATATATATTATATAATACGTTATATATATAGATAATATCTATTAGACATATATTTATTAGATTCGATAGATAATAGATAGATAGATATACAAAATATATATATAATATTTTTATTCATATATATATATAAATATAATAAATACATCATAAAAATATATATAAATATTTTAAAAAATAAATATTAATATAAAATATATATATATAATATATACATATATATGTTGTGTGTGTGTTGTGGTGTGTAAAATATAACTATAACTAAACTATATCTAATATATAAATAATATATTTATAATATATATATAATATATATATATATATAAATTTATATATTATATATTATATAATTTTTTTTTTTTTTTGTCCTTTAAAGAAAGGTAGAAGAGAAAAGAGAGAGAGAGAGGAGAGAGAGAGAGAGAATGCGAGAGAAGAGAGAGAGATTTCTCCTTTCTCCCCCTTTTCCGAACACAAAAAAAAGATCGTGCTTTTGCACTACTTCCAAAACTTCCCTATTATTCCCGAAATCCTGAGCTGCGAAAGGGAAAGGGAAAAATTTTAACAACTCTCGCCTCCACGGGTTTGGGGAAAAAGGGACACTGAAAACCGCCTCGTTTGCCATCGCCTGGAGAACACGTTTTCCATAAAACGACGAAGCGAGTTCTCGTGCTGTCGGGGAATGTTTACACAAAGAGATGAGATTTTGTGTGTTTTGAGAGTCTCAGAAGATTCCCTTTGCTATGATAGGTCAAAACATTGTCAATGTTTTTCTTCAATTATTTATTTATCTCCAATTATTTAATTCAATTATTCATTTATTTTTTCAATTATTTATTTATATATATTTTTTTCTTATTATTTTCTCTCCCTTTTTTTTTCTTTTAATAGAATGGTGATATGCTGTTCTTTATTTATCTATCACCATCACCATCATGATCCTTTTGAGGATGACAGTAACAATACTCACATCAACTGCACCATTAATAACACAGCAAATGGTGATAAAAGTTTTAATGATCTTAACAATCATGGTAAGAGGTGTGCAATAGTAGCAAAAGAAGTAAAGGTATTAGGATAGGAAAGAAATGATGTTCAAAAAACAAAAAAACTGTTTTGCATAATATTCTAGTATTATGTACATTACTGACCTTGTGTGAATAAGTATTCTTCTAAAATTTTAAAGATTCGGTCAAAAAAACGTGAAATGACAAATTTCTTGCGGGGGAAAAAATTGTGGGGTGAATACAACATTGTAATAAAAAGGCATCTTATTTTTCGGTAATCGAAGTGTCAACCCATCAATAAAGATACTGTGATAGATCCAGTTATTATGTGTAAGTTCGAAATGGAAGACTTTTCAAATAGTAAATAAACTCTACCTTTTCGTTGGGCAGTTTCAGTTACTCAACCTCCCACCATAATGAAGACTATTTCATTGCTACAATTATGAATCATACAGCAAAGGTGAGTTTCAAACACACACACAAAACACACCACACACCCCACACACACACCCCACACACACACACACATACACACACTCACACAAACACCACAACACACACACACTCCCCAACACACACACACAACACAAACACACACACACACAAAAATAATAATCAATATATCAATAAAAATATATAAATAATATATAATATATATATTTATATATATATATATAATTTTATATAAAAACAGGTTTTAAAAAAATTGTGTATGTGTGTGTATATACATATATATATATATATATATATAATATATATATAAAATAATATATATATATATAATACCTACACACACACACACACAAACACAAGCACACACAAACACACACATACAAACACACACACACACACACACATACATTCACATAAAATTAATAAAAAAAAATATATATAAACATATTAATATAATATATATATAAAATATATATAAAAAATAAGTGGTGTGTGTGTGTGTGTTGTGTGTGTTTTAAATAACAAACATTATTATATATATATATATATATAAAATATATATATATATATATATATGTGTGTGTTGTGTGTGTTTTGTGAAATGTTTTGGGTGTGTGTGTTGTGTGTGGTGTGTGTGTTGGTAAATATATCATACATATAAATATATATATATTTTATAAATATATATATATATATATATATATATATGTATATATATATTATGATAAATAGATACATTTGTGTGTGTGTGTGTGTGTGTTTCTGAATGTATAATATAATATAAATATATAAATATATAATATATATTAAAAAATATATATATATATATATGTATATAAAAATAAAAAAATATATATGTATATACACACCACACACACAACACCCACACACACATATAAAATATATATGTATATATATATATAATATATATATATATATATATATATACATATATAATATATATATATATATATAATCTATATATATATATTATATATATATATGTATATATATTAATAATAATAATATAACTTATATTACATATATACATGTATATATAAACATATATATATAATATATATATATATATATTAAAACTTGTATATGTATATATATATAATATAAATATAAAAAATATAAATATATATAATATATACCCAACACACACACACACCACCCACACACACACACACACACACACCACACACACACACACACACAAGCCCACAAAAAAACACACACACATAAACACCCACACACACCACACACATACATACAAATTTAATATATAAATATATATATATACATATATATATATAATATCTATAAATATATATAGTAACATATATATTTAAAAAAATAAAATATATAAATATACATCACTCACAATCAAATTATCAAATCTCTAAAATAAATCAAAATGTGTGTGTGTGTGTGAGTGTATCATCACAATCCCACTAACATTACAAAAACATATATATATAACAAAACAAACGAAATATATAACAAAAAAAATCTCCACATAATGAATAAATAAAGACCAATAATTTGTCTGTGTGTGTGAAGAGTAAATGAAAGACTCAAACAATGAAATAACTAAATCTTATATCAACTAAAACACACAAAAATAAATACTACAACAATCTAAAACAATATAACTATCACTACACACCCACACACCCACACCCACACAAACAAAACACAACCATAAAAATCAAAATCAATAACTAAATCACACACAAAACAATATACCTCAATACACACACACTAACTCTAAAACACAATCAATCAACCAAAAAATCTAACAACACACTCAATATCAAAAACTAACTAAATATCTAAAAAATAATGCCTCACAACCATACAATGTAGCAATCCGATGAGAGAGAGCGGCTCACTCTCACTATCAAACTATATATAATAAACTAACACTCTAAATAACAAAAACATACTCCACTACTAAAAAAACAAAATCAATCTCCCAACCCCCACACATACCCACACACACACACCTCCCCCCCACCCAACATATATAACTAAAAAATCTCACACTATAAATAAATATCCAACCAAATAACTCCAAATCACAAAATAAAAAAAATATCTCTTGACTATGCTCTCCTATCAATACACACTAAAAAAAATAAATCAACAATATATAACAAAAATAAAATAAAACAAATAAATCTATATACAATGTAAATATCTAAGTAATCATACATCAACTTATCAAAATAAAACAATTATATTTTTTAATATAAAATATTTATATTAATATACTAAATATTATATACCTCCAAATATATGTAAATCAACAACCAACCAAACAAAATCATATAAATATAACTAACAAAACAATATAACTATATATATAAGTAAAAAAAGCATCACTCACACCCAGAGAGTGATTGTTAGTGTGTGATTTGAGAAATGAATAAAAATAAACTACTCTAATCTAAAATACAAACAATATATAACAAAAAAAATCTAAATAACACTCACACAAATAAATAACCTATCAAAAAAAAATATCACATAAATCAATATAACCCTCACTACCCCACCCCACCCACACCACCCCCACACCCAAATCCAAAACAAAATAAATCATAACAAAACAAAAACACAATATAACTATATATAACTATCAAAAAAATATATCTGCTCACACACAAACCTGAGAATAAATATCAATACATAAACAAAAAAAAAAAACCTAAATATAATATTACAAATATATATAAATCTCTATATAACTATATACATATCTCACACTAACTATATAAATATATAAAAAAAAAACTCAAATAATAAAAAAAACTAAATAACTATAATAAATATACAAATAAATAAGTATGAAAAAATTGCAAATAAATATAAAAAAATAAACACTATATATTAAAAAATAAATATATATATATAACATCACTCAAAAACTCATATTAAAAAAAATATATATAACTAAAAAAATAAAACTCTATATATAAATAATGCAACTTAAAAACCATAAACACCATCAACAATCAACAAACACACACTCTCCCACACACACACACACTAACAAGATAGTTATATATTTAGATGATAGAGTAGATATAGAGATGAGATGTGAGATGATAGAGATTATTTGAGTATATTGATAAAATAGAGTCACACCCAAACACCACTCACACTCTCAAACAAACACACACACA
>NW_028234407.1:9657072-9667072 GCF_977035675.1 Penaeus japonicus
CATTATTATCATCATTATCATTATTATTATTATTATTATTATTATCATTATTATATTATCATTATTATTAATATTATTGTTGTTGATTTTATTATCATTATTATTATTATTATTATTATTATCATCATCATTACCATTATCATCATCATCAGTATTATTCTTCATATCATGATCATCATCATCAGTATTATTATTCATATCATGATCATCATCATCAGTATTATTATTCATATCATGATCATCATCATCTGTATTATTATTCATATCATGATTATCATTATCATTAGTATTACTGTTTTTTTTACATTTGTTGTCGTTGCAATTATTGGTATTGCTCATGTTGATGTTCTTATCATTATAATCTTACTTCCTGAGCTAAACAAATGAGGTTCGATTCAAAAACACTTCTATCATTATCATAATTTCAATCTATACAAATCAATATCATGCAACATACCATGCAGCAAAATTAAGAAGTTGATGAACTGCCTCGTGGGATTAGCATGATTCGCGATTTTTGTGATGTTGCAAAAATGACTTTCAATCATTCCATCTGATTCGATCTTTACGAAGCTCTCAAGTTCGTTACGTTCACTAATGAAAAGGATTACGAATGTTGGTCTCGTTGCAAGATGATTGGTTTGGCGAGAGATGGGATGCCTTGCAATGATATAGGAAATGAGATATATGCAAAACGATTCATTTAATTAATCTCAGGTTTTGACTTCAGGTGATGGGAGTGATGAACCGAATGTGACTTGGGGGAAAACAAGCAGCTCGATTCATACACACGTGAGCACATTTGATTTGTTTGGGAGTGTGTGTGCGTGTGTGTGTGTGTGTGTGTGTGTGTGTGTGTTATATAGATCATTGTATATTCTTAAAGTGATGCAAGTTTCTGATACTTTTAAGTTTTTTTTTTTCTATATTCATCAATAATTCTGTTTGAAAACTAAGTTATGAACATCACTGTCACATTTCATATCAAACTTTTTACTGTGCCTCCTTGTTCCTTTTCCATCGACATTTCCAGATTCTCGTCTAACTTAACTGTTCCCGAGACATAACATCCCTCTCAGTAGTCCAAGTTACTTACTATTTACCATTTACTATTATATACTATTACTACAATTTTACTACGCCCTTCTCGGACCTCTTAGACTCCTTAGCAGGGCAAGGGTTTTCCACGGAGCCCTAACAAATCAATTTCTTAAATAAGTATGAAAAACAATAAATTCAAATTTGAATATTACCAATAAAATATTTTGAGGTTCCTTGGAGGAAGGTTTAACCCACCACAAAAATAATTGACAGCTTTGCTTCTTTGGGATATGACAATCAAAACCAGGAAAAGAATGCTCAGGATGGATGTATATGAGAATAAACAGCAAATAATATCTATAATGAATCTGAATAGGCCTAAGAACAGTACAACTAAAGTATAGTCTTTATTTTTGCATAAATAGAAAAAATCATGCTATAGGCACATTAGTGATAGGAAGAGCTATTCCGTACAAAATATCACAACACTATTTTTCATTTTGTTTTTTTCATGAATCATCCTGAATTTTTTTACACCTGTAGTAATGTATTAAATCTCTCTCCAGTAAAGATATCAATGAAACATCTGCAGCCGTTTAATTTTTCCTTAAAAAGCCTTCAGTCCCCCATTAGGAAAAGGCTTCCGGAGGGTTCAGTGGACTCCACTTTGGGAAACACCGCTCTGGAGTAGATTTATGATAGTTAGGATGTTAGATAATGGGTAGTTTCCTTTTCTCCGTGAAATTTGGATAAGAAAAACTATCCGGTCCTTTCATTATCTCTAAGTCCTATCAGCAGATCCTTTTTTTTTTTTTTTTTTTTTCCTGAGTGTAGTGTTATCGATCTCCTGAGTCACGGTAACGGGGTTTCCTTCCGCTTCAAGGCAGGTGTCTTGGACAAAAACTTTTTTTTTTTTTTCATTTAGAATCTCACCCATTTCTCTTCCAGTAGTATAACCAATGTTCTCGTCCTTAATGACAACCATTTGATCTATGTTTGTATTTGAAAAGTAGTTTTGGTTGGTTGGCACACTGGTTAATTACCTCTTTGCCTCCCAAGCCCCGAGTTGATTAATTTCTCCCAACTTTGAATCTCTTACATGTTGTTTGGGATCTCGGTCTTCTAATTCTTTTCAATTAGGGCTGTCTGTTTTCTCTCCCTCTATTACATTTTCGTTGAATTATTGTTTTCTCTCTTTTTCTTACTTCACTATTTTAGGAGAAATCTATCGACTAATTCATTATTGATTTTGAAATATCTTGAATATTACACGTATTGACCTTGTTACTGAACTGTATCCCCTTTTTGTACTGAAGGAACTTTCTTAAGTTTCGGTAATCGCCTCTCTTATGGTTGCGTTTCATCTTATTTAAGTCTATTTCGCGTTTTTCTCTTGTAAAAGTCAACATATTCTTGTCAAAATTATACGATCCCATTTTCCTAGCGGAGGATAGTATTCTACATCCTATATGTATATATATATATATTTTTTTTTTTTCTTGTGATTGTAAGGTCAAGCATAGACGGCCTTTCTGTATCTCTTTCCACAGTGTATTCTATTGTATTTTGATGAAGATAATGCTCAGTTAGGATTTTGAGAAATTTCTAGATTAGATTGTTTTTTCAATCGACTATGTTTTCAAAATCTATAGTTATTTTTTTATTTGGTTTCATTAATTCCTAGTAACTCTTTTAGACTCATAATTGGTTTCTAGGCTAATTCTTTGTAATTATCTTGCCTTACTTGAGGTAGCATAGGAGTAATAGGTATTATCATGTTTCCTTTGTGTGTTTTTATTTCAATAAACTATAAGTCCACTATGGGCTCCTGTTTAATTTCTATTTCATTTATTGTTGATCCTTCCCTGGCAGTACTGACCTCATTTTTCTTTCCAAATATTATTCGTCGGGTATTAATGTTGTATTTTGTAATAAAGTTTTAATTTTCGTTTCATTGATGTATATCATGGCTGGTTTATATGTTTCGATTATTATTTCTAGTTATGATAATTCTGAAAACAAAACCTGTCTGCTAATCAAAATCCAAGTAGTCTTTCGGTATTTTTTTTTTCTTTTCTTTCAAGATTTACGATCCTGTGTCCATCACAAGTATTTTTTTGGTTTTGTTTGTTTGTTTGTTCTACCTTTCAGTAGCCTTTTCTAAGACCTTTTCGGAATGTCCAAGCGAATATAGTCTTATTTTTATTTATCTCAACCAAATTTGTGATCTTTTTTAGCTTGTTGTGTTTTTAATTTTGTTTTCTTTGCCATGTTTGCTAGCTGATTTGGTTAACTTGTCTTCTTCATGTTCTTTCCAACTTTTTCCGATCTTTGTCTCTTCAACTTTCGCCGTTTCAGCTAATATTGCTTTGAGATTGTTTGTTTCTTTCAAGACTTCAGTCTGACTGTTTGACATTTCTTTTTCAATTGCAGTAACAGTTTCGCGTATAATGATGAAACGTCCACTATCTTCTTTTTATGTGTTCTGCCGTATCTCAATGAACTGCGCTATTTCTCTGCATGTTTTTTTTGTTTTTATTCTTCTTTCTTTCTTTCTCTTCTTTTCCTTTCTCTTCTTTTTTTCAGCTCCCCTAGACTTTCATTAACTTGTTTGTCTGCTTCAGAGCCAATCGTAGCCAATCATAGCCGTCAACCGTCCTTATTACAGTGGCTTCAGGAACATCAGTTTATACTTTTCAACGGTATTTTACTCGTCTACGTAAATTTTCCTACTCCTCTTGGACTGACCAATCGCACTGATTCAACTTACTCGTTTTTATCTCGTGTCATTTCTTTTTTCTTTCTTTTTTTACACTTTCCTGGTGGCTCTTGGCACTATATCAAAATGAACTATATACTTTTAAAAAATATATATAGCAAACAGACTAGGGTCCTCTCATCGTGTGTGTGTGTATGAGTGCATGTGTGTGTATGAGGGGGAGTGGGAATGTGTATGTGTGTGTGTTTGTGTGTATTCTCGTGCATGTCAGAATAAAATCAGTCGCTCTTCCTCTCCTTTCGGAATGCAGGTCAAAGTGGCAGATTTCTTTTCTTCATTAGCGACTCCATATCTCGTCTCCTTGCATGAAAGAGAGGATCTAAACGAATTATTCTTTCTTTATTATGAAAAGGAATCATGCAAATCCTTTCCTTTTACACTCTTGGGTTTGTACGTGATTTATTATCCCACAAAAGCCTCTGCAATGATCACCATCACCCCTCCTCCCCCTCCCCCTCCCCAACCCCCACCTCCCAAAAAATAGAATAAAACGACGAAAAACAGATGTCGGAAAATAGACTTACGTTAATCATCTATCGCTCTACAGACAGATGGCAGGGAGTACAGGGATCCCAATCCGACAGGGGGGGGGGGGGGTAGAGTTGGTCAGGTCAGCAGATGGCAGATAGATGGCAGGGGGGTAGGGATAAGGTTGGTAAGGGGTATTAACGATAGAGGAGGGATGAGGGAGGGAGGGGGGGGGCAATCCCCAAGGAAAGGAAGCTCTCCAACTTCACTCTAATGCGATTTCATGACAGTGTTGTCGAATGCATGACGTCAGAGACTAAGAGGCTCGTCATTTCGCTTTCTCTGGGTTATGGCTTGAGCAATGGGCTGGTTGGCGGGGATCTAGAATCATAGATAGATAGATAGATAGATAGATAACTGTAGATGCATATATACATACATACATACACACCTATTGATAGCTGGACACTTGTAGATAGATAGGTACCTCTCTCTCTCTCTCTCTCTCTCTCTCTCTCTCTCTCTCTCTCTCTCTCTCTCTCTCTCTCTCTCTCTCTCTCTCTCTCTCTCTTTCTCTCTCTCCTTCCATGCTTTCCTCTCTCTCTCTCTCTCTCTCTCTCTCTCTATCTATCTATCTATCTCTCACTCTCTCACCCCAAGGAAAGGAAGCTCTCCAACTTCACTCTAATGCGATTTCATGACAGTGTTGTCGAATGCATGACGTCAGAGACTAAGAGGCTCGTCATTTCGCTTTCTCTGGATTATGGCTTGAGCAATGGGCTGGTTGGCGGGGATCTAGAGACACAGATAGATAGATAGATAGATAACTGTAGATGCATACATACATACATACATACACACCTATTGATAGCTGGACACTTGTAGATAGATAGGTACCTCTCTCTCTCTCTCTCTCTCTCTCTCTCTCTCTCTCTCTCTCTCTCTCTCTCTCTCTCTCTCTCTCTCTTTCTCTCTTTCTCTCTCTCCTTCCATGCTTTCCTCTCTCTCTCTCTCTCTCTCTCTCTCTCTATCTATCTATCTATCTCTCACTCTCTCACTCACTCTCTCTCTCTCTCTCTCTCTCTCTCTCTCTCTCTCTCTCTCTCTCTCTTTCTCTCTCTCTCCTCCCATGCTTTCCTCTCTCTCTCTCTCTCTCTCTCTCTCTCTCTCTCTCTCTCTCTCTCTCTCTCTCTCTCTCTCTCTCTCTCTCTCTCTCTCTCTCCCTCTCTCTCTATCAAAATAGAAATAAACATACATATTGCGCGAGCGAAAGTTAAAATTGCTTATCTGAACTTTCATCGTGCGTGGGGAAAAGACACTCAGTAGTGAACGTCAAAGCTTTAAATTCAAATATTAAGAGTGAGCGTTTTGTTAATAATTCACAAGCGTGTTTGTCGTCATGATGTTATCATTATCATTATTATTAATACTTTTCTTATCGTTACTGTTATCAAAGTCATTATCATTATCGTAATCACCATGACCATTATCATCATTTTTATCATTATCATATTCGTCTTTTTTACCATTATTATCATCACCAGCAGCACCATTATCCTCCTCCTCCTCCTCCTTCTCCTCCTCCTCCTGCTCCTCCTCGTCTTCCTCCTCCTCTTCGTCTTCCTCTTCATCTTCCTCTTCCTCTTCTTTTTCCTCCTTTCCCTCCTCTTTCTCCTCCTCCTCATCATCATCATCATCATCATCACTATCATCACCATTACCATCATCTCTATCATCGCCATCATCACCATTATCACCATAATCACTATCATCATCTTAATCATTGTAATCATCATCAAAATTAACATCAACATTAATAACAACCACAGGCACCAATCCCATGCTCATTATAAAATAGATCATACAATAGTTGTTATCATAAAACACACCATTCCTTGCGCATGGCATTGCCCATTGCTAATTTCGCCGAGGTTCCTCACCAGAAAACTTCACTTCCAGCTTCGCCAGGCGCTCACGGCAACGAAAATATTGAAACTTTGCTCGATTTTGAAAAAAAAAGTATGCCCTTTCCATTTCATCGTCAATTTCGCTAGTTTATATTTCTTTCCTTTTTTAACAATTTATTTTCAGTATGGTTGAGTTCTCTTAAAAACAAAAAAAAAAAAAAAAATCAAACTTATCTTAACTTATCTTTAGGCAACCGAAAACGATACAGCGTAAGCTACTTTTACAAAGGCTCCACTTTTATATGTGTTTGTTCTTATGTAACTGATTTATAAACACAGGTCTGCAGTTTCGAGTCTAGCATAAACTCACTCTACGGAGATCCTTCGTAGAATGGAGAATGGATAGGAATCTTGGTAATATTCATCATCCACATAACGAAACTGACCTTCGACCCTTCATAGGCCTCTACGATCCTCAAAACAATGGATAGGACCATGAACTCTATAAATTCATTATTCTTCATTATCAATATGGTTACTGCCGTGACCTTTACGAGACACACCCTCAACAACTCGAAACGTAAACAATAACAAAAATACGACGCATGCGCAGTTGAGTGTACTGTCTAATCTCTTTCATAAGAAGACATGACGTAAGAATTGGGAAGCACTGCTATTTCTCTATCTAATCTTTGTTACTCTGAATTATACAAATCAACATGAATGTTATTTTTGTTCGTAGTCCAAAGTGTGCTGTCCATTCATCACGTCTGTCCTTACGTATAGTAGACCCAAGTTATGCGTGTGTAATTCATTTGAATTTTTTATGAAATTAGAATTTTCAGTTGAATACTTCTACAAAAAGCGAAACATTATCTTTTCAATTTACCGCGGAGTCCAAAGTTAAGGCTAATAAGTCTTGTGTAAACACGAGCAAAGGATAGGCTGATGAAAATTTTGTTTCATTAAAAAGTTAGTCTACTTTCATTAAAACCTTTATCAAACTTTTATAATAAGACCCTTTGAATAGCCACGCCATATCATTAAGAGTATTTGTCATTTTCAAATGCGTAATCTATCAATCAAAATGCAAAGAGATAGTTAGAACATTTTTTTTTTTCTTACAGGGAGTGTGAGAGAAGGAGAGGGAGAGAGAGGGAGAGAGAGAGAGAGAGAGAGAGAGAGAGAGAGAGAGAGAGAGAGAGAGAGAGAGAGAGAGAGAGAGAGAGAGAAGGAAACAAGTGAAAGAGAACAGGAAACAAGAGAAAAAGAATAGGAAACAAGAGAAAAAAATAAGGAAACAAGAGAAAGAGAAAAGGAAAGGGAGAGAGAGAGAGAGAGAAGGAAAGAGAGAGAAAGAGAGAGATAACACTCTCGGTCGTATCCCTAATCCTTTGTCTTTGCCATGGTCATCGTACCGATATGGCCGCCATAGGATATGATAACGATGCCGTTATATTCTTAATTTAAGGACACTTCGCCAACGACCCCCTAGACCAGAGGTCGGGAACCCTTGGCGCGCGTGCCAAACATGGCTCACGAGGGGGTTGACTATGGCACACCAAGAGCGTATTAGGAAACGATAGTAATAATAATGATGATGATGGTGATCATAATAATGATGATGATAATGACAATAATAGTAATGATAAGAATGATGAGGATAATAATAATAAGGATGTTGATAATGACAATAATAGTAATGATAAAAATGATGATGATGATAATAATGATAATGATAACAATAATAGCAATGATAAGAAAAATGATGATCCTCATAATAATGATAGTGGTAACAGCGATAATGATAACGAGAAAAATAATGACAGATAGAAAACGGGGACAGATAGAAAATGGGGAAGGGGAGGCAAAGCAAATGTATTATATCTGATTGGGTTTCCTTTTCTTGTACCATTAAGGACTAGTGTTTAATTTCAAAATAAATGTTTTGTTAACATATCTGTAGTATTACTTATCTTAAAGTGCAACAGACAAAAAGTCACAGATGACATACAAGGGAGCTGAAAACTAGAAATCTATTTGGCACAAGCACGCAGCCCTCAGATGGTTGCCGACACCTGCCCTTCGTATATGAATAATACTACAAATATCTAAACAAAACATTTATTTTGAAATTAAACACTAATCCTTAATGGTACAAGAAAAGGAAACCCAATCAAATATAATACAACTTTCTTGCCTCCCATTCCCCGTTTTCTATCTGTCCCCGTTTTCTATCTATCCTTATTTTTCTCATTATCATCATCGCTGTTATCACTATCATTATTTTGATGATCATCATTTTTATTATCATTGCTATTAATGTTATCAGACAGTGTGACTCGGATTGCAACAATGCAATGCCGACGGCGAAGACCAAGGGGCGAAAACGATCGAAAACGAGGACGAAGGAGGAAAGGAATGAAGACAGCAGGAGTGGAGGTGAGAAGCGACAGGAAGAGAACCCAGGTTTTTAAGGATCTCTGTCCCAGCAGTTGCAGGCTTTGATTGCACAGTCAACACGCCGAAGTCCGTTCAATTATGTTCCGAATATTGCTTCGAAAATATGACGCTTTGGCGTTTCGAGGCTTCAATCACGGTGACTTCATGTATCTATTTCTCAATGATAAGATTAAAGATAAAAGTGATGATAATGATGAGGATAGCTATGATAATGATGATTTCAATATTATTAATGATGATGATAATAATGATGACAATAGTGATAAAGAATAAAAATAATAAGGATAAGACTAAAGATAAAAGTGATGATAATGATGGGGATATCTATAATAATGATGATTTCAATATTATTAATGATGATAATAATGAATAATAATAGTAATAGTAAATAAAAATAATAAGGATAATGGTAATCAAGATAAAAGTAACAAAAAGGAAATGGTAATAACAATAATGATAATAATGACAATAGCAATAAATAGTATGATGGTAAAAATAAAATTATAACAATAATAGCAATAACGATGATAAATATAATATTCAAAATGAGGATGATAATGATAATAATTATTTAAACAATAATAATGATAATATTAACAACATCTATAATGATAATAGTACTTATGATGCTGCTGATGACAGAGAATGCTATGACAGAGATAATGAAGTGAGTGAAATGAATAACAATCAAACGAACAGTAATAATCATAATCATGAATGGAATGAATGAATGAATGATGATTAATAATGATAATGATATGTGAATATCAAAAGAAAAAAATATTCACACAATAAGGATAATAATGTTAACAACACCAATAATGATAGCTACAAAAGCAATACCAAAATCAATAAAGACAATAATAGCAATAAGAATAAATGAATAATAACCAAAAAACAACCACCACAATAACCACAATATTAATCATAACCATCATAAAAAGAAAAGCAATAGATGGCTCCTTTGTAACATGTAAATTCTAACTCATCTTGTGTTCCTTCATTCCTTCAAGTAATTACATGCTGCATTTATTCTGGTTATCCACGAATACATTTCACCCCTGGTTTCATCAGCTTTTTTCGACACAAGAGGTTATGGGTGAATATTAAATGCACGAGTAATAGCACTGAAATATTTTATATTATGCATATGTATAAATATATATATATATATATATAAATATAATATATATATATATATATATATATTTTGATATTATATATATATATATATATGTGTGTGTGTGTGTGTGTGTGTTGTGTGTGTGTGTGTGTGTGTGTGTGGTGTGGTGTGTGTGTGTGTGTGTAAAAAGATATATATATATATATATATATATATATA
>NW_028234407.1:9722072-9724572 GCF_977035675.1 Penaeus japonicus
CTCTCTTTCTCCGTAACACAATAGCGATCGAGCTACCAACTTATGTCAATGAGTTCGTTTGGACACGGAGTGTAAATTTGTCATTGTTTTTTGTAATATTATCATTATCATTATTACTATCATTATCATTATTGTTATTATTATTATTTTTTATCATCATCATCATCATTATCATCATCATCCTTATTACTATCATTAATATCATTATAAGAACTTTTCCTGATTCCGTAACTTGTTATAACTTGGCCAAGACTTTGTGAGTGTGATGACCAGCAGAGAAAGGCAACTTGTTTTTGTTGTTGTTGTTGTTATTATTGTTACTGCCATTATTATCTATATTATCACAGCCGTTATCGTCAGCAGCAGTAGTAGTAGTAGTAATATTAATAATAGTAGTAGTAGTAGTGGTAGTAGCAGTAGTAATAGTAGTAGTGATAATAGTAGTGATAGAAGTAGTAGTAGTAGTGGTGGTGATAGTAGTAGTAGTAGTAGTGATGGTAGTAGTAGTAGTAGTAGTAGTAGTGGTGGTGGTGATGGTAGTAGTAGTAGCATCTGCAGTAGTATTATCTCTGTGATTATTGTCATCGTTGCCATTGTTATCACCTTCATTAGTATTATTACTGTTATCACTATATAAATGTTTGTCGTTACTTCTTTTATCATCATCACTAACATGGCTATCAATTGCATTATCAAGTTCAATTACTATCATCAGTATAGGAGGACTTTTATAAATAACTGTTGTTTTTTTTCTTTCTTTCTTTCTTTCTCCCCTTTTTTTCTTTTTTTTTTTCTTCGAACATAAAACTATGGAAGTAAAACAAAAAAGGTTAGAGATTATAAGAAAACTTCTAATGGTTCAGACGCGTAACATAAAAAAAAAGGTTTTTCTTTCATATTTTTAACGAACAAAATACTTAAACCCTGCAAACTCTCCAGGAAGGAAGAAGGAGAAGGAAAAAAAAATAGTGAAACCTAAGTAACTTCTCATTATAAATGGAGCTTTTTTTATTGTGTAATACTGAGAGCTGGATTAATTATGGGTTTTGTTAATCTGTACATTATTTTTTTCTTTCTTTCTTTTTTGCGAGGAATAATGATTCTATGGTAAATTGCCAATTTTCTGCAATAGATAAATTAAGGCAATGATTCCTTTCCTTTCCGAAATATAATGATTTCAGGTTTAATTCACTCCTGAAAAAATTACTGATTACTAGATAAAGTTCAAGTCAAACAGGATTTCCCTCCAATGTACAACGGTTTCATGTTTGATTAAATCCTTACAAATCATTGAAATCCTTGCTAATCATCATTTACCAAATTGAGTCAAATTAGATTGGAATTTCGGTAAGATCTCTAAAAACACTAAAACGCGAGTGGAAAATACATCATTATTTATGTTAATGATCATAAATTAACGTAACTTTATTTGCACTAATATCAACAGGGAATTCATCACGAATATTTTTTTTATCCGTCACAAAATTACTTTGAAATCATAATCATGCACAGATAGAACCCCAACGTTGCTTAACGACTTAACACACCATCACTAATATCACTATAGAAGTGCGGCTGCCTCACTTTGACGCCTTAACTACCATCAAATTACCAATCAAGCAATCCACGTGTGATCCAAAGCCCCTCCTCCAGTTGCATTAATGCCCACAGCAATCGGATTAACTGCGGCGCACTTATCCTCTTCGTCGGGTAATCCATAGGATGTCGGGTTATGCTCGACGCCTTAAAGAGAGATGCAGGTATTAAATACGGCATTGTCATAAATTGTGGTGGAAATAAGTACAAAGATATAAGGGTTTTTTTAGTGATGATAACGGGTTGTGTATTGGATTACGCCTTTGATTATTTATGTTGATGTGGATTCAGATATTTTATTCCATTTATTATAATGGTTATTCTTTTATAAGTACCAAAGTAACTTGCGATTTGATAATAATGATAATAGTAATAACAATGATGATACAACAGTAATGATGCAAAATAATGAGAATAACAACGGCAAAGATAACAATAATGATATTAATAACAATGGTAAGGATAATCAAAATGATTATAATACTAACAATAACAATATTGAAGACAAGAAGAAACATGAAATAAAAAGAAAAATTCGTGTAAAATCACTAATGATGCAAATACTCATTTTATTGTCTTATTATAAATCAAAAGTGACTGAGGTCTTTAAGCTCTCCGCGACCGCCATGTTTGTCGGGTTGGATATTTTTTGTATGGTGTTTTATTGCTATTTTTTGGTTGAAATTTAAAAACTAATCATTCTTTCATAATGATTATAATGATAGTAGTTTTGATAGATAACGATAATGATGACTGAAATGAGAATAATAGTAATAATAGCCATCATAAGGATCACTTTTATCATTATCATCATTATTATAATCATCACCATTACCAATATCATTATTGTTTCCATTACTATAATAACAACTATGATAAAGATAATGATATGATAAAAATGATA
>NW_028234407.1:9739572-9742072 GCF_977035675.1 Penaeus japonicus
TTATATTTGGAAGCAATTAGATAATAAAAACCAACATTTGTCTGCAGATCTCCATGCAACCAGTAGGAATCTCCAGAAATGAAAATAAACGTTACCAACAACAAAAACATATTTACGCTAGAATTACTATGGTTTAATAATTGTTTAATACAGGTTATTCTATATTTACGAAGTTAAACACAGAAAAGAAGAAGAATGAAATATATACAAAACACCTTTTCACTGTTTACACTAATCAATTGTTACTTCAAGGGAAATAGCGAGGGAGAGAGAAAGAATGAAAGAGAAAAATAATGAAATAGAGAGAATGAGAGAAAGAAATAAGCGAGAAATGATGAAAGAGAGAAAGAGAGAACGAGAGAGAATGAGATAGAGATATATAATGAAAGAGAAAGGGAGAAAGTGATGGAGAGAAATAAATAAATAGAGTGGCAGAGAATGAGAGAGAATCTTCTCCCTTTTTACCTTACTCCTTCCGTCCCTCGAGGACTAACCGGAAGAGAAGGAAAGAGAAGGAAAGAGAACGATAATGAGAGAAAGAGAGGGAGGGGGGGAGGAAGAAAGGAAATTAGATTCCTGTGTAAATCGAAAATTAAACAGAACAAAAAGAAAGGACAAGAAGAGAGCGAGAGAAAAACGGCATAGATATTATGATAATAAAAATAATGATAAGTATTTTCGTTGCTTTTCTTCCATGTTTTATCTGATTTTTTTTTCAGTTTTCCCCCATATGGCCTTTGGTGTAATTGTAACATAAGTCATTATATTAATCTAATAACGAAAAATTAATAATAATTTTTGGCACAATAGAAATATTGAAAATAACTTATTGATTAATTAGAGTGATTAATAGCTGCCTAAATTTATCTTCAATACAATTATTTGTTTATACATATATATATATATATATATATATATATATATATATATATATATCTATATATATATATAATATATATATATATATAATATATATATAATATATATTATATATATATAATAATATATATATATATATATATATACATATATATATATATATAATATATATATATATATATATACATATATATATAATATATATATATATATATATATATATACATATATATATATAATATATATATATATATATATATATATATATATATAAATTACAAACATTATAATATATATATTTTAATATATATATATAATATATATAATAAATATATATATATATATATAAATTTATATGACTATATTAAATTTTTACTGCTGATTTTCTATCAAGGATGTTTACACGTAAAAGAGAATTGCAGATAACGGAACTATTATTTTCCAATCTTATGATGTTCATAATAACTAATACTTTTTCAAAGTAAAAGGAAAAGTAAAGGTGACAAAAAGTCTGTGATAAAAGACTTGGAGATATATAAGGACCGATTTTAACAGAAGAGAACGATTATGAAAGAGAGAGAGATAGGGGGGGAGGAAATTAGATTCCTGTGAAGATAGAAAATTAAACAAAAAAAGACAAAAAAAACGAGAGACAAAAACCGACATAGCTATTACGATAATAAAAATGATGGTATATTTTTATTTTATTGATTTATTCTTTCTTTTTTTTTCACTCTGACTTTGGAAATAGAGAAAGATATATGATGAAAGAGAATGGGAAAGAGAGAGAGACTAAGAGAAATAAATAAATAAAGGAACAGAGAATGAGAGAGAATCTTCTCCCTTTCTCCCTCCCTCCCTTTAGGACTAACCGGAAGAGAAGGAAAGAGAACGATAATGAAAGAGAGGGGAGGGGGGGAGGGGGGATTAGATTCCTGTGAAGTTAGAAAATTGAACAGAAAAAAACGAGGGACAAGAAGAGGAGAAAGAAAACCGGCATAGATATTACGATGATAAAAATGGTGTATTTCCATTTTATTTATTTATTATTATTATTATTATTATTTATTTCTTATTCCATGTTCACTCTGACTGTTTTTACAGTTTTCCCCCATATGGCCTTTGGTGTAATTGTTATACAATTAATTATATTAATCGAATAACGAGAAAAAAGAATTATAATAATAGTAATTTTCATTGGTACAATAAAAATATTAAAAATAACTCATAGATGATTGATTACAGTGATTAATGATTACCTAAAATTCTCTTCAATATAATCCTATATTGATATATATTACATTGTTAGGTTAATTACAAACATTTAATAATATTCATTCATAAAGTACGTAGTATTGGTTACCTCTAAAATACATATATATGTATATATAGAAACTTTACTGCTGATTTCCTACCAACGATGTTTACACGTAAAAGAGTATTGCAGATAATGGAAACTTATTTTCCTATGTTATGATGATCATAATAACTAATACTTTTTCAAAATAAAATGAAATGCAGAAGTGACAAAAAGTCAATAATGAAAGACTTGGAGATATAAAATGCCCGATTTTCCACTTCTATATTAGATCTCGGTGGTACAGTCGACAAAGCTTCTAAC
>NW_028234407.1:9774572-9777072 GCF_977035675.1 Penaeus japonicus
AAAACAAACAAATGCATCTAATCATTGTGAAGCTGTTCCTAGTACCATACATCTGAGTCTAATAATAACTACACTTGAATCAAAACACACATGAATCATTTGTGTTTATCCACTATGTCCCAGATGTGGCAACACCCTCCCCCCTCCCCCTCCCCCTCCCCAACATGACAGTGGGTCGCGCACATGTTTTCTATCTTGCATTTGGAATCACCAATATCTGCCTGATGAGCCTGGTCCACCATTACCCAAAACCCTGATGATATTTACACTCGCCCCGAGCGCAAAACCGGATCAAAGTTCTAGTAACAATATACACATACTATTCAAGAAAAAAAAAAGAAGAAAAAAAGACATGGGTAAACTCACTTCTGAAAGCCATTATCGATATCGGGTCAATGGCCTGTTTACTAAAGTCTGAAGTCTGTTTCTCTTCATAATGACATTTCCTTTCTCAATTTCAGGTTTAAAACATTTTTACTATCATATCACATATCATGGCGTATTATATTACGTTTTTTTTTGTTTGTTTGTTTTTTTGCGCTGGTAAAAATGCAGTCCTCAATCTTTGTACACGTTTTCTCTATCTTGAGGAGGAAGATAGAGAGAAAGTACCAATAAGTATATTAGTTAGGAATGATTCTTTGTTGTGCTTGGTCATATTTTCATGATGTTATGACGATCACCCGAGAGTAGCCATGAACGTTTAAGAGCTTCAAACTCTCTGTTTATTTAGTTATTTTTAGCATTAGCAGAGCATTAGCAGATTGTATTGTACACAATCGTGCTTGTGGATATATGTGTGTGTGTGTGTGTGTGTGTGTGTTTTCTTTTTTATCTCCCTTTTAATGCAAGCAGGTATATGTTTTCGAGGTGAATATAAGCATATCTGGAAAGTATTTCAAAGAGATAGAAATAACTATACATCCAAACTCATAATCATAATTAAGACGGGAAATGAAAATTAAGTAATCTTGGGTAACAACTAATGAGAGGAAGTAGGAATTATATGTCCAAGCAATTTCAGTATTATGTTGGCATCCATCCTTATTGCAAAATGTACTTTAAAAAAATGAAACCATACACACACACACACATCCCATCAGTAATACATAATTTTACGGTGAAAAAAAATAAAAGTATGCATTGGATGATAAGCTGTGTAAGTAAAATCGTATGTGGATTAACCGTAGATTTTAATTGTGCACATGGGGGGGGGGTATAATGAGAGAGATATACTTAAATTAAGTTACGAAAGAAATAAAGCAATAGATATTACAGTCTGCAGGATTAGGGTTTACGTAGAAAGTCTTTTAAAAGTAATTAAAAGTGAAATGCTTCGAAGCACAAAGTCAAATAAGTGTGATAATGATCGACGCAGAATGAAGAAAAGTTTCGATTTCATATTCTTCTTACAGATAGAAATCAAATCAGCATCAGTCACCTTTTCTCGCAGGTAAGAGGTACGAGGCGAAATTCAATATTCCCGTGCAATTGCATGAAATGGTTTTGAGATTTCGCTTCAAGCAAAGGTTAAAGTGAAATTGAACATCACCTTTGTACTAAAAGGATTTTTTTTTTGATGTCACAGGGATGTAAAAAAAAGTTAGCTATATTGATTATTGGTCCATGAAGGTGCTATGTAATGAAAAGACGAAAAGGGAGACACGGAGAAAGAAGATAGAATGAAATAAAAATTGAATGAAAACGAGGGTGAATAAGAGAGTGGTTGATATTAGGCACTAAATGAAAACAAATTGATGAATATAATGCAAATATATATTGTTGCTTTATCTGCATCAATGGGAAAGGGAATGCTAGGAAATCGTATGATAAAGTTGGTTGATCATGACATCCTTAATAACAACAACTCAGCTACAATAATGAGAATAGTGATGATTTTGACAATAGTTATAATGATAATGATAACAATAATGATGATATGGATGAAAGTTAGATAAATTGTAACGATACTGTTGACAAAGACAACATCAGCAACATCAACAGTATCCAATAAATAAATAGAAAAAAATGGAAAAGTAAATATATAAAAAAAAAAACTATTCTGTGTTCCTCTTCTGCTCTATTCGTATCCTTCCATTCTGAAGCACGAGGCTAATCCTATAATCCTTCCAAAATATAAGAACTTTGCCAATAACATTTTCAACGACCGCAGTTTGAAAAGTTTCCGTCTAAGATCTTTTCAGACTTTAGAAGTAAGAGTAGAAAGATGGCTTGTGCGATGAAAATAGGATTATAAAACTACTGAATTATTTATTTCACTGAATCATTGAATTTGTGAACTGTTGAATTATTGAATTATTGATTTTTTTTTTTTTTTTTACTGTTGAATTATTGAATTTTTGAATTTTTTAACTGTTGAATTATTGAATTATTGAGTTTTTTAACTGTTGAATTATTGAATTTTTTATTTTTTTAACTGTTGAACTATTGAATTTTTGAACTGTTGAATTATTGAATAATTAAATTTTCTTATTACTAA
>NW_028234407.1:9809572-9812072 GCF_977035675.1 Penaeus japonicus
TATTGTTTATTTCGACTATTTGTGATTCCTGAGTCATTATGTGTTCTAGAGTGTTCTTCTCATCTTCCTTTCTATATTTCATACATTCAATAATTTCTAATTGCCATACTTTCTTTGGTCCTATATATAAGTAATAATGATTTAATGGAAACCACTTGCTATGAATAACCTGAAAAAATATATATAAAAAAGGCAATATGATTAACCATGATTTCATTTTAATATAAGTTGTTTTTCGTCGCCCGTTCTCAACGTGTCCATTTCGACAACCATGTCTATTTGCATATGTGTGTGTGCGTGTGGTTTTCCTTTCCACTCCCTTTTCAGCCTGTCTGCGTCCCTTATCTACAAACTGGCTTTCCCCTCTTGTGTTTTTATCACTGTCAAAAACATCAACCATTTGTAGTGAAAAGGAGAACTGTTTTTTTTTTCTCATTAAATTTAATTTCCTTATTATTATTATCTTCATCATGATTATTTTCTGCACACAATAAGGAGCTATAACCTCTTTGACTATCCAATCTTTTATTTTTCTTCTCATGTATCTTATTATATATTTTACTGTATCATTTTCTGGCGCATATCCAATTGTGTCGTTATGTTCTGCGGTTTCAGTGTGTATTATGTTATTTTTTTCCGAGAAATGTAATTCAGTCTTCAACTTCATATGCTTTTCTCCTATACACTTTGTCTCTCTTTTACTCGCTTTCTCTTTCTGTCTGTCTATGTCTCTGTCTCTCCCTCTATCTATCTAACTCTCACTCTTTTTCTCCCTCTATCTCTCCCTCTCTCTCTTTCCCTCTCTCTCTCTCTTCCCTCTATCTCTCTTTTACCTTCTTTCCCCTTCTCTCTCTCTCTTTCCCTCTCTCTCTCTCTTTCCCTCCCTCTCTCTCTATCTATTTATCTCTCTCCTTCACTCTCTTGATGGCTTTATTATACCCCTCCTTTTATTCATGTTTACTTCCCTATTTCTACACCCCCCTTTTTGTATCTCAAACTTCCTCATATTCACACTCTCTTCATTTATAATAATAGTGATGCAATAATACCAAAAACCACGATATACCCTCCTGCTATTCGAAATATTTATTTTTAAAAATCCAGAATAAGCATGAATACCTTTCGTCAAATAAGACACGTGTAAAAGAGAAAAAGTTTATATCAAGTAAGCCATTATTCACTGGCTTTCCGTACATAAGGAGGCTTTACTCACTCCGCGGTTTTGTCACTCAAAGAAATATATATATTTTTTTTTTTTTTTTTTTTTTTTTCCTTTTTATGCTTTAAGATGCCTTTGAGAGACTGTAGACATGTCGTGAACTTTCATTATTTTTGTGCTGTAAAATGTTCACAGGGTATATCTTGTTTCATATGAGTTGTGAATATCCATGTACTTTGATTGTACTTAAGCTCAGATAAAAATCTAAAGTGTTGCTGATAGTTAAGAGTCTCATTAGGTGTAAGAGTCTTATCATACGGAAGATAAGAGTCAAAAGTACCAAGTTAAATCCTTGCTTTACTTCGTCTATGTATTTATATTCTATAAAGAGCTTAATTTGTCACTTATATATATATATAGGCTTGATACCACGCTGAATGCACAAATATTTTCAATCGATATCTTGACTCTGGATTCATATATTATTTTTTATAGATATTTTGTTCGTCTACTGAATATTTTTTATAAGCAATATTTTTTTTTTTTTCTTACTTTCCTTTTTAATCGATTATGCTTTGAATTTAAATGCCACATTATGAAATATGTATATGAGAGTATTTATCTATACTTTTTTTTTCTATATTTCATTTTTTCCCTCTCATTTTCTCTTCTCTGTCTTTCTTTCTTCATTCTTTCATTCTCTCTTTCCAACGTTTCTCTCATCCTTTTCTCCGCCGCATCTTATCTCGCAAACACACAAAATATTGATCCTCTGGTCCATTCGAAAGGCCATACCATTATCCCAATGCGTGCAATATCCTCTGCAACACGCAACGTAACATTTCACGATGATGATGATTGTCCGATTAACAGTGCATTTCTGCTCTCGGTCACGTATTGCATTGGGCGGGCTCATTATCAGTAACAGTTCCTGGAAATAAAAACACTTAATAGTTTTAACACACAGTGAAGATAAACATTACATAAATCCATACAAATACACCACATACAATGCACACACGTATGTTACATATGATGTGTGTATGTGTATATATATAATATACTAAATATATATATATATATATATATAGGGGGGGGGTATAATATATATATATATATATATACGGTATATATATATAGTATATGTAATATATATATATATATATATATATATATATATATATATATAAAGATATATGACTTAGATGTTGTGTGTGTGATGTGTGTGTGTGTGTGTGTGTAAATACACCACAACCAATATATAAATGAATTATATAATAATATATATATATTAAATATATATATATATATATATATATATATATATACATATATATACAT
>NW_028234407.1:9857072-9859572 GCF_977035675.1 Penaeus japonicus
ATCTATTGCTTTATTTCTTTCGTAACTTGATTTAAGTATATCTCTCTCATTATACCCCCCCCCCCCCCATGTGCATAATTAAAATCCACATACGATTTTACTTACACAGCTTATCATCCAATGCATACTTTTTTTTTTTTTCACCGTAAAATTATGTATTACTGATGGGATGTGTGTGTGTGTATGGTTTCATTTTTTTAAAGTACATTTTGCAATAGGAATGGATGCCAAAATAATACCGAAATTGCTTGGACATATAATTCCTACTTCCTCTCATTAGTTGTTACCTAAGATTACTTAATTTTCATTTCCCGTCTTAATTATGATTATGAGTTTGGATATATAGTTATTTCTATCTATTTGAAATACTTTCCAGATATGCTTATATTCACCTCGAAAACATATACCTGCTTGCATTAAAATTGAGATAAAAAAGAAAACACACACACGCACACACACACATATATCCACAAGCACGATTGTGTACAGTACTAATCTGCAAATGCTAAAAATAACTGTAAATAAACAGAGAGTTTGAAGCTCTTAAACTGTAATGGCTACTCTCGGGTGATCGTCATAACATCATGAAAAATATGACCAAGCATAACAAAGAATCCTTCCTAACTGATATACTTATTGGTACTTTCTCTCTATCTTCCTCCTCAAGATGGAGAAAACGTGTACAAAGATTGAGGACTGCATTTTTACCAGTACAAAAAAAAAAAAAAAAAAACGAAAAAAAAAACGTAATATAATACGCCATGATATGTGATATGATAGTAAAAATGTTTTGAACCTGAAATTGAGAAATGAAATGTCATTATGAAGAGAAACAGACTTCAGACTTTAGTAAACAGGCCATTGACCCGATATCGATAATGGCTTTCAGAAGTGAGTTTACCCATGTCTTTTTTTTTCTTTTTTTTTTTTTTCTTGAATAGTATGTGTATATTGTTTCTAGAACTTTGATCCGGTTTTGCGCTCGGGGCGAGTGTAAATATCATCAGGGTTTTGGGTAATGGTGGACCAGGCTCATCAGGCAGATATTGGTGATTCCAAATGCAAGATAGAAAACATGTACGCGACCCACTGTCATGTTGGGGAGGGGGGGGGGGGAGGGGGGAGGGTGTTGCCACATCTGGGACAAAGTGGATAAACACAAATGATTCATGTGTGTTTTGATTCAAGTGTAGTTATTATTAGACTCAGATGTATGGTACTAGGAACAGCTTCACAATGATTAAATGCATTTTTTTGTTTTTGTTAATCATGTTCGTCTATGTGGATATAAAAGATGGAAGACATTGATCAAGAAACATCAAAACATTATTTATTTTTGTCCTTCATTTGTCTTTATGTATTTTGATGATATATGCTAGAAAAATATTAACTTTATCATCAAACTATTTTCTTTTTCAGTACCCATTAACATTAGGATTGAAAAAAGAACCCCAAAAAATACACGATATATATTCTTGTATAATGTTACATATCAGCTACTTCCAAATGTAAGGAAAATGTTGGCACCGACCGAGACCCGCTGCCAGACCCTATCCAATGCCTTACGGAAGTCCACATCACTGTAAAATACTAGTGTCTGATGGATTCTATATTTCTCTCCACTCCGCCGGAGATCAGTAATCAATAGCATCCATTCCCTGAGAATCCTTTCGATCTATGCTCTTAATTCATCAGTAAGGCTCATGAAGGAAGTTGTTTTATGCTCTTTATACACACACACACACACACACACACACACACACACACACACACACACACACACACACACACACACACACACACACACACACACACACACACACACACACACACACACACTCACACACACAACACACACACACACACACACACACACACACACACACACACACACACACAATATATATTTACATATATATATATATATATATATATATATATATATATATATATATATTTATATATATATATTTTTTTTTTTTTTTTGTTATTGGGACTTTGAATAAAAATTCCTTCTGTTCCCCCCTTTTTTAATTTCATCCAGAACACACGTAATTGTCTAAATTATATCATGTATATAAAACAATTTTTTTTCCTTTGAGTACCTTATGCTTGGGGTTAGAATATTTTACTAATATGATAAAATGAACATCAAAACATTATTTGCGAGACATCCCATGAGAAGACAGCACTTTTTTTTGCTTACTCTATCCATTAATTACTTGACACGAAGTTTCCCGTCCTGGGTAATATGAACACCGATAGCAAATTGAACATCAAAATTCAAAGGCACTGGTCACTGCCGCCTTTATATAATGCTTCTACTTTATTTTTAACTATGTAAAAAGATGAATATGCATTCTTTAAGACCTTTAAACTATCTAATACGTCAGACCTCATTAGGGCTGTTAAGTGTTGGGCCTATCATACACATGATTTAAATCCGGCTATTAGAGCAAAATTAACTCTTAAGCCAAAATAGCCAGTGAGATTACGTGTG
>NW_028234407.1:9867072-9871351 GCF_977035675.1 Penaeus japonicus
TTCTTTTCCATTCCCCCCCCTTTTTTTCTTCCTTCGTTTAATGTAATTTTTAGACCACAGGGGAGAATTAAAAAGGAATGGCCGAAGGAGAAAAGAAACCCTCTTGGGCACAATGCCTTGACTGAAAAAAACTGCAAGATAGGGCTCTTCTGGGCAGTTATTTCCGAGAACTTTCACACACTTCGGGTCCGTTTCTTCGTTCTTTTTTTCTTTTCCCCTGTCCACTTTTTTTTTTTTCACCCCACCCCCTCCCTTCTCCGGCGGCCATGAAAAGGGTTTAAATGGCTTGAGGATGACTATTGGTGTAGAGAGAGATTAATTGGCCGATTTTTTTTCTTGCTCGCTCACTTTTCTGGATGTTTTTTAAAGCCTTATTGTCATATATGTAATATGTGTGTTATATTAGATATTATTATATAATATATATATATAATAGTAATATATATAATATAAAATTATAATATATATATATATACAATGGGATAAGTATATATATATATATATAGATATATATATATATATATATATATATTTTATATATATATATATATAGATAATAATATATATATATTTACATAACAAATACATACATATATAGAATATATATATATATAATTATATAATATATATATATCTATAATGTAATATGTATATATATATATTTATATGTATATATATATGTATAAACAACCACGATATCTATATTATAGTTTATATATATGTAGTGTACACATATATTCTAATATATATATTATATTAATGATATTAAAAATATATAATATATATAATATATATATATATGTTATAGAAATATAATTATATATATAGCGATATTGTAAATTATATATTATATACCAGTATATGCTAATATATATATAATTAATATATAATCATATATATATAATAATATGGTATATATATAACATATTAGTATATATATATATTTATATATTATATACCATATATATATAAATATAAAATCTATATATAATATATGATATATTTATATATATATATATATATTATAATATATATATATATATAATACATATATATATATATGATAATTATATGTGTGGATATATATATATTGAATAGTAGTATATGTAAATATAAATATATATATATATATATATTATATAGATATATATATATATATATAATATATATATTGATACACACATATAAATATATGATAATATTATAGATAATGCAGACATAATAACTACGAGGAAAGTAATAATGAAATGATGAATGAAGATGAAGAACTCTACAAAAGATTAAAGACAAAGTAGAACATAACGAAAGCGATAAGTGAAACTTTTCTGTGTGTTTTTCTCAGATCCCTCGTTTTCGCCTTTCCAATCAAAATCAATCTATTTTTACAATTGCTTGAGAAACATTATCGCGCTAACATTATGAACCCTTGGTTAAAGAACTCGGCTAGGATTGTGTTTTTTCAGTTTTTCATGAATATTTTTTTTTCCTCTTTCTCTCTTCAAAGTAAGCCACTTGAACGGAGTGGTTGGGAGTATTGAGTAGATGCGCGGCCGCGAGTGAGAGGAGCGATGTCGAGAAAAAACAAAGAAAATAAAAGTGAATGCAAAGAATTCTACGAAAAGCTAATAAAAAAAAATATATATAATATATTTTTGCACGTTAACTGTTTGCCTTCTTTATTCAGCTCTTTTCTTGGTATAACCCATTCATCACGTTCTGTTAATCCCTCACCCTTCTTTACTCCACCCCCCCTACCTCTACTTTACGTCATTCTCTTAAATCTAAATACTTCCCTCGTAATTGTAGTGGAAAAGTTGCTTCAAACTTTGTTTTTGGTTTTGTTTAGTACTAAACGAAAATTTCCCCCCTATTTTTTATCTAAAAATATGGGGAAGGTGGAATCGAACGAAAAAAGAAAAGAGATTATAGAATATGAGAGTAAATCGATAGATAGATCGATAAGTTGATAGATAGATAATAGATTTAGAATAGATCGAAGATAATAGAGAAGAGTGAGGAGAGAGAGTGAAGAAGAGAGAGATGGAGACAATAGATGTGATCGATAGATCGATAGATAAGAGATAGATAGATAGATAGATAGATGTTCGATGAATAGAGAAGAGAGAGAGATAGGCGGAGAGAGAAGTAGAGAAGAGAGAGAGAGAGAGAGAGAGAGAGAGAGAGAGAGAGAGAGAGAGAAAGAGATAGATAGATAAATAAACAGACAGAGAAAGAGAGAGAGAGAGAAAGAGAGAGAGAGAGAGATAAATAGATAGATAAATAGACAGAGAAAGAAAGAGAGAGAACGAGCGAGAAAGAAAGACAATTACACAAGAATGAATAAAGACCACGCTCTTAGTGAGCATAAACTCAATTGCAGCACGCGAGGGGAAAAAGCAAGAAGGCGAGGGAAATGCGGGAGAACTCAAATTACTGCCTGACGTCATCAACTGGGCGATGCAGGCAGGTTCGAGTTCCCGGATGGTAGCCACCTGAAAGCCTTTTCTTTCCCTTCAATACTGTGGCTTCAATACTGGTGGACGCCACGTCTATCTTACTCTTTTCACTTTCATGTTTGATGTTCCTCTTCGCTTTCTCTTCCCCCCCCCCTCCTTTCCCCTTTGCTCTTGCAGTAAGAACATTAAAGGAATGTAGCGAAGAAGAAAACAATCTTGGCAAATTCCTACGAATTCCACGCGGCGGCGGCTCTTCCGGACAGTTATTCTAGAAGTTTCTAGAAAATTCTCCTCCTCCTTCTTACCCCCCATTTTTCGTTGCTCTTATGGGATTGCCTTTGGATGCGTAGAGACTTTCGTGCTTATAGAAAGAGTAGATAGATAATTAGATAGATCGATGGGGAGAGAGAGAGAAGGAGAGGGAGAGAGAGAAAGAAAGATAGATAGATAGAGAGAGAGTGAGTGAGAGAGAGTGAGAGAGAGAGAGAGAGAGAGAGAGAGAGAGAGAGAGAGAGAGAGAGAGAGAGAGAGAGAGAGAGAGAGAGAGAGAGAGGAGATAGATAGATAAATAGATAGATAGATAGATAGATAGATAGATAGATAGATAGAGAGAGAGAGAGGATATAGATAGGGAAATATAGAGAGAGAGGGTGAGAGGGAGAAAGGGATAGATAGATAGATAAATAGATAGATAGATAGATGGATAGATAGATAGATAGAGATAGAGAGAGAGAGAGAGAAAGAAAGGGAACCTATTATTGAAGATCTTCTTTATTCTTTTTGGTAGCACATAACTAGCAAATTTATCGTGATATAAAACATTTGATATAAACGATCCTCATAATTCTGGGCCAAGAGGATATGAGAGAGGGAAAAAAATCAGAAATTTACTATTGTTACTTACTACGTCTATTCTTCACTATTTTTTTTTGTGTGCAGTCATCTGTGTATCATAAACATTAAAGATATTACGAAGGTCCATTTGTCTAACGTATCTTTTTTAAGATTCTTCCTCTTATTTTCTTGCTTTCGTCGTTCCATCTTTCCTCACAAGATGGCGTTGTCTCCTTTATTGTAGTTCCCAAATCCAATGTTTTTATTTTTTTACCATCTTTTCCTCGCTCCTCCCCCCCCCCCCCCCCCCCCCCCCCCCCCCCCCCCCCCCCCCCAACCCCTACCACTATCGAATCTTCTACCAGTCCGAATGTGTTTATGACGGGAGGACAGACTCACACACACACACACACACACACACACACACACACACACACACACACACACACACACATACACACACACACACACACACACACTTTTTTGTGCAATACAATTTTTTTTGCGTAATTAAACCTCACTATTGTTTAACTTTCCTTAACAGTATAGATAATGTCTTTTCAAGAGTTTTAAACATCTATATCTGGCTGACCCACTTCTAAAAAGAATACATACATACATACATATCTAGATATATATGTATATATATACATATATATGAATATAAATATATATATATATATATAATATATATAAATATATTATATATATATATATATATATATTATATATATATATATATATACACACACACACACACACAACACACCACACATAAACATATATATATATATAATATAATATATATATATATATATATATATATATATATATATATGCATATATATATATATATAATACATATATATATAATATACATATATATATATTACTATATATATATATATATAAAATTCATATAGTTATATATAATATATTTATATATGCATATATGTATATATATATATTTATACATTCATATATATATA
>NW_028234407.1:9886451-9889913 GCF_977035675.1 Penaeus japonicus
TTTCCCCAAACTTTGGCCAGGTTTCTTTCCCTCTCTTTCCAAAATCCAAACGAATCAATTACAGATACTCCCAAAGCTGATCGTTTTGCTTCAATTTTTGCTTCCAACTCAAATCGAGATGACTCAATGAAACAGTCACTTGTATATGCAAATCCTAATGTTGTTATGCCTCCCATCTGATTTTCAACACGTAAAGTTCGTAAAACCCTATACTGTATATCAGAAATCATTTCTGGAAAACTTGTGCTCCTAAACTTGCTCCTTTACTCAACAAAATTTTCTTCCTCCATACCCAAAAGGAATCTTTTTTTTATCATCCTGGTTCCAAGCCCATGTATTCGCCATCTCAAAAAAAAAAAAAAAGAGAAAGAGAGATAGAAAAAAAGGACACAAGTCTCTTCCTTTCAATAACCGAATAAAAACAATCACACTCCTAATGTCTAAATCATGGGGATCACCACCACCAAAGAACCACCAACCATCTTTGAATCTTAAAAAAAAAAAAAAAAAAAAATCTCAGATCATCAGTAATGTATTCTAACAAGCAAGGCCTTCTGGTGAGTTGTTTGTCTATGTAACTCGTGTTTGGTTCTCTGCTCTCGAGGGACTTCGATTGCGTCCGGCATAAGAGCCTCCTGATTCAACCCTTATCGACTCTTGGTTTTCTATCTGACAGGTCGATTGCCGTCAGAGTGGATGCCTTCCTCTCCAGCTCTCGCCCTATCAATGCTGGTGGAACGCAGGAATAAGTGATCTTATTTTGCTTTACTTATTCATCAATAAGCTATGCACGTCACCTCATATCTACTCCTTTGCAGAGGATACAAATCTCAGCCACTCTTTTTTGTTTGATTTTCAACGCATAGGCAGTGAGAACACCCTCTTTAAACGAGCTATCTTTGCTTCACACTTCACCCATGATCTGGCAGTGAGAAGACAGTGGGATAGGGTGTTTTAACGTCCATTTTTTTTTTATTCTTTTTTTTTTACTTGTTATTTTTTTTTTTGTTCTATTAACTTTTTCTTTCTTATTTTCCCTTTTTTTATTTTTATTTTTTTTATTTTTTTATCTTTTTATTTTTTTTTTTTTTTTTTGTTTTGTATTTTATTGTGTTTTCATTTTTTTGATTTTTTATTATCTGTGTTTTTTTTGTTTTTTTTGACTTTTATTTGTTTTTTATTTTTTATTTTTTTGTTTTGGTCAATCTTAATCATAAATAATTTGCCCAAAAAAATTACCTGTTTCACGCAGACAAAAAAAAAAAAAAAAAAAAAAAAAAAAAAAAAGATAGAAATCTTATACCGGTTTGGGAGATTAAACATGGATGATTGATTTGGAATCTTTTTCTTTTTCACCTCCACTCAACTTCAACTTTAAAACTTATATTCTTTCAGCCTTCAATGCATTGACTGTGTACACTCAAAGACAAGCTTACTCCCTCCAGAGATCGTAGCCATTTCACACGAATTCAACTCTCAACATTACACTAATCTCAAATTCACCCTTCATTCGAGTACTAACTCCCAAATATGGCACGGTGCTCATCGGACTAAGATCTAATCCAAAGCCCTTGATCCATTAATTCACATTCTCTTTCTCCTCGACGTTGAGTTGGTACCTTATCTCCTTTCTGTCTTCTCTCCCCCTTTCTCTCGAGATACCACTCGACACTATGCCTTACTAACAAGAAAAGAACAAGCAACACTATGGGATCTTCTCTAAAACCTCATCCCTCCCAAACTTCATTTCCAAACATGCGAATTCTGTCTCGCGGATCCTGCCTCATCACCCACACACTCGAGCTCCGGGGGAATCTTCCTGCCTTATCTCCTCCACTTTTAAGAAAGAACATAAAACTAGTTGGATCTTATCTCTCTTCCCTGATTTCTTTTCCTTACTATTGTTGGGGGGGGGGGGTGTCTTCGATAATTAGTTTGTTTGGGTTTCTCTTCATGATGGTAAGAAAGAGGGAAAATACGAGAGTGCACACTCACAGGCACACGTACGCACAGACAAACACGTGGATTTTGCGATTTCTCTCTTTGTCATCTCTCTTTCACGTTTCTCTCTCTCTTCATCCTTCATCTCTTTCTCTCCCTCTCCTTCCCTTTCTCTTTCTCTTTCTTTCTCTCTCTATCTATCTCTCTTTAGAGAAAAAGAAAAAAGAAAATTCATTTAAAATACTTCAGGTGATTTCACGATAGCTTAAAAAGAAAGAAAGAAAGAAAGAAAGAAAAAAAAAACTAGGATATCATTTCCATCTTACGTGCGTGTCTTGCAGAGATCCGACTCATTGCGCAGTTGCTTGAGTTCCGCGGCGAGGGTGAAGTTGCTAAACACGATGTATCCCGCTGCAACACCCAGAATCATCACGGAGACGAGAATCACTTGGCTACACATCCCGGCGTCTTCCCTCTCTCGCTTGGCTACACCATCGACGCTTTACCGTGACACTTTTCGTCGCTGGGTTTTGTTTACACTTTCGCCGTGCGTTTGGGAGAAAAAAAGTGTAAGTCTGTATCCTCTTACTTACTTTTTTCTCATCGGTATAAGTTTGTTGAAGAGATAGGATGGGAGTGTGTGTGTTTTTTTCCTTTTTTTTTTACTTCTTGTCTTTGTCTTTCCTTCTTTACAAAAATAAAAAATATATTTCCTTCGTCTTGAAATCTTTCTTCCCTTCTCTGGGTACTTCTGCCAACTTCTGGAATCTTCTTAGTTAGATAGACTCGGAGAATATTTGGAACATTCTGTCATGGAGAAGGATGTAGGAATGGAGTCCATTATCTAGCAAAAAAAAAAAAAAAAGAAAAAAAAGAAAGAAAAAAAAAAAATCCTTTCTCGTTAACCCGCTTTCAGGTTAAGCCAAGTACCACGACCTGACAATTCTTTCCTTCTTTCATACTAATCATACATTTATCCAGTATGTGAAGCTGAACGTAATCAATAAACAATATTTTTCCATCTTGAGTCAGATCGAAGCAAAATCACTTATAGATTTTCTTTATCTCAACCTCACCCAGCGAGTCTTTTCTCTCCAAAAATTTCTATATCCTAACCGCGTCTCCAGAAGATAAACAAACAAACAAAGCCGCAATCAAACAAATACTTTTCAAAGGATGCCTCCCGAAGGACTCCGAATTGATGCACCTTCACTCTTTCAAGATACATTCAACATTAACAACTGATTCATGCAGGCAGGTGCACCGTGCAGCTGTTTTGTGGGGGGAGGGGGGAGGGGGGGGCGGCTTGGAAGAAGGGGGAGGGGGAATAATCTTTCTAATGAGGATGAGGGAGGAGAGGGAAGGATGAGGGGGTGGGGGTGGGGGGGGCACTAAAGAGGGAAGTGGCAAGCGAATGGGGAGTGAGTAGAGAGGGGATGGGGGTAGGGGGATGGGGGGGTTACGCTTGATGAGGAAGTGGTAGATGGAGGGGGAGGGAGGGAGGAGATATGATGGAGTGGG
>NW_028234407.1:9907513-9912513 GCF_977035675.1 Penaeus japonicus
CTTCATCTCTCTCTCTTCCTCTCTCTCTCTCTTCTTCTCTCTCTCTCTCTCTCTCCTTCTCCTCTCTCTCTCTCTCTCTCTCTCTCTCTCTCTCTCTCCTCCTCTCTCTCTCTCTCTCTCTCTCTCTCTCTCTCTCTCTCTCTCTCTCTCTCTCTCTCTCTCTCTCTCTCTCTCTCTCTCTCTCTCTCTCTCTCTCTCTCTCTCTCTCTCTCTCTCTCTCTTCTGGCTCCTCTTTTTGCCATTCCTTTTCTCTTTCTCCCCTCTTTCAATCATGTCCCACACGTGACATTATCCAGGTGTTGCACTGATATCCTCAGACTGATAATTTTCCATCAATGCTTTAGATTTTCTGTTCATTTTCTGCCGAAATAAATAGATGCTAATACATTTATAAATGCATATGTATATACGTGTGTCTGTGAGAGAGAAAGAGAAGGGAAGGGAAGGGAGGGAGGGAGGGAGGAAGAGAAAAAGAGAGAATGAGAGAGGGAAAGAGAGAGAGAGAGAGAGAAACTAACAGACAGAGGCAGGCAGAAAGAGTTGGATATAGAAATTAATCATAATAAATCAAAAGTAATTATATCCATTGCATTTAATATTTCTAAAAATGTAAGAAATACAAACACAGAGATACACAAAAAAACAGCGAGACATCTGAAGCAAAATCTTTTAACGTTGGTGCATGTTGCAACTTGTTGACATAAGGAAAGACCTCAAGGAAAGTTGTGCGAGAGGGTAATTGTTGCAAACGTCTAATTTCATTCCATTTTCTCTCTTCAGTGCAAACGTATATTTGGAAAACAAGAGAAAAAAACAACATATACAATGGATATCTAAGTACAAACAAATAATTGCATGCGAGTTAATGCTTATCAAAATCTATTTGCATATTGATAAAATGTTCATAAATGCACAGAAAGTCGTCTTTTAATTTCTGCAGGTCTAATCAGCTGATTTGCAAGTCAGAGAAGAAAAGAAAATCGGTGCAGACAATTAAAAACTTTTTAGGGCTTGAGACAGTGCAAGTTGCATCATTAGATTTGCGGTCACATGCGGACGACTTATTTCTTTTCTTTGGTATTGTTTGGAGATTTTGGCATGTGTACTTATGAGTGCCAGCATACATAGACACGCACACATGCTCACAATTACGTAAGCATTCATGTATTATCCTTCTCACACGCTCACACAAGCAAGCAATCTCCAACCCAAACACACGTACAAACAGCCCTCTCTACCTTATTTATACACATACACGCACATACTCATCTCGACATATCCACACAAACAAACAAACACACAAATACGGCTTCTCATACAAACAAACAAGTACGCTGTCCCACACACACCGTCCCCACCCCTAGCCCTCACTACACAAACATACACACACTCATACACAGACCCACACCTACATGCACATACTCCCACCCCTCCTAATATACCCCCCCCCCCCCTTCTCTATCCCCGCGCACACACACACACACCAAAGTTCGCACTAAATAACAAAAAGTTATATTAAGTTGGCTTCTTTCACGCTTCAGAAATATGTATTCTCTTCACAAACTTAAAAAAAAGAGAAAGTGGTCAGAGAGAAAAACAAAATGTTAAAACATATTTCATTGGAGTTTGTAGAAATAGTATTTTTTTTTTCTTCCTCCTTGTTTGTTTATGCTATGAGCTGCCTTTGCGAGGACTGTCGATATGTGAAGGAAACTGTAGATGAAGATCGTGTTAATTATTATAGTTTAATGTTTGTTCCTCTCTATTGCTTATGTACTGGAATGTTTGTCGTTTAAATCATTTCTTATTTTGAAGGAATTTTTATTTCTCAACATAATGAATGGGTCTATATATATATATATATGGGCCTGTGTGCGTATATGTGTGTATGTTTGTACATGTATATTGTTCACAGTACACTCAGATAATGCCAGTACAATAACATCAAATAAATACTAACACTTGCAAAAAGATCACTAACCATCATGAAATAATAATTATAAGCAACGGTTCACATGATTTCAAATTCACAAGGACTACAGGTGGATGCATATATCCACGTGTAAGAAAGAACAAACAAGGAAAGACAAAAAGAGGACTGCACTTTTCCCACCAATTTCCTTCCTTTCTCAAGGACGATTCTCCTCCGTCGCCATGTCTGTGTTTGACTGCTTCTCTCTCTCCTCTGAATTAAACTGCAGGCTGTGCGGCTGGTGCAGGTTGAACCGCCGGAGCAGGCTGTGCCGCTGGTGCAGGTTGAACCGCCGGAGCTGGCTGTGCGGCTGGTGCAGGCTGTGCGGCTGGAGCAGGCTGAGGCGCGGGTGCAGGTTGGTCTTCCGGAATAGCATTGCCTGCCTTGGCGTTGGCGTCCGCGATCTCCTTCTGGGCGGTGCCCAGCTGCTCGTTGAGGTCCCTGTTGGTGGCCTCGAGGGCGCCCACCTGCTGCTGCGCCGACTGGAGCTTCCCCTCCAGCTGCTTTCCGTCCTCCGTCAGCTGGAGGATCCTCGCGTTCAGGGTCTGCAAGAGGCGTCAGGGAGAGACTTACTCAGCCACTCAGTGAGGCTCGAGCCATGGCCATGACAGAGATACACATTGATTAAATGTAAACATACTGGCCACTAGACATATGAGCATCAAAAGAGGAACACAAACCTCGATAAACAATGAAGAGGCTTAAGAGTCCCTGCAAACACTACGCAGAGGTTGCAGTGTTACACGTGTTTCATCACTACGACTTACCTCAATCTCCTGAGTCATTTGCTGGTTCTTGACAGCTTGCTCTTGCAACTTGCTGAGTTCTTGGGCTCGCTCCTCGGCTTCGCCCGTCAGCTGCGGAGGAATACAAGCAATATTCATCATTTTCTTAATGTTACAAAAACATCGATTATCATTTATAGGCTCATTATTGTACAATTTAGCCAGTGTTCATATATTTGTTTTTATTATTTGTGTTATATGTTGCCCTGATATGAAATAATGCGCGCATATTGCCGATTTCAGGCGACAGAGCCTTGGTCAGCACGGTCAGTTGACGCTGCAGACGGACTAACAAAGCTCTCGCGTGGATATTAAAGCCTCTGCGTCAATATTTCCCCTTTCCTCTTCTTCGCGTAACTTCTGACTCTATCGCATAAGCAGCCTGCAGCTTCAAAACTTCAGACTCAAACACAGACTCGACGAAGAGTCAACAAAGATTTCTCAAAGTCTTGCATTAAAAATGATTCCCGATTAGCGGATTATTCAACATCCTTCCCCGTTACACTCGTGATGAAGGGAAATGTAGTTCTTGGATGTTAATGAATTCCATTAAACGGCATGACAATATATCAGCACTTAATCATGCCATTCCATCTCTCTAGTTCAGATATCAATGAAATTCTGTATAGCTGAAATAAGGAAAAATGCAATAGAAACCCTATTAAGTTCGGGATGAAGTAACCAATGATGATGAAGAAATTGTACAAGAGAGGATAAAAATGTACCCAAGGCAGGAAGAGGTGAGAATGCAAAGAAATCTACAAACTGGAATCGGGAACTAATGATGACTCAGACACATATATAATTAGTGCAGAAGGGTTTGTATCGAGCATACTATCAAATCAAAATGCCTACAAGAATAATGCCAAACCGTGGTAACCCAACTTAACTTGATATAACTTAACGTTTTTAAACCTAACATAGCTTTACCTAACATATCCTTCCTTAACTGAAATTAATCTGGTCCAAGCATCTCTTGAGAAGAGGCAGCATATACCTTGTAGTCTGTATTCAAGGTTCAGAATATTTTATTCAACACTTTAAAGAAGTAAAAGTTAATATCTGAAGTGAATAACAATTATCTACATTGCATAAACTAAGTCAGAGACAGCCTTTGGTGTCGAGTCAGTTCTATTTGCTTTAAGGCGATGACGGGTATTATCTCAGTTTTAAAAGCCAATGTTAAAAAAAAAACTCTCTTTAAAAGATAAAATATACCAACTCTTTCAAAATTGTTATTCGGAATCGTTTTAGAATAGATATACAAATGACCCGGAAATAAGAAAATATTTTTTGTGTGTTCATAACAGACAATTTTACTGATTATGAAAGAAAAGGGTGGGAGTTTATAAACAGAAACGTCATGGAGGAAAGGAATTGAAGAAGGAGGAAGAGGTGGAGAAGTGAAGTAAAATATGAAAAATATGAATTCAAACAATGAGAAATGATTGACTGAATTGATATAAAGACTAAAAGGGGATAGAAGTAAGAAGGAACATTTTCAAAAGAAAGTGAAACTCATTCAAAAAAAGGCTCCAAATTACAATTAACAAGGAAGTCAGTTTAAGCAAGAGAAGGAGAAATGTTGATAAAGTTTATGAAAATATTTCTCAAGAGAAAAGAAGAGAGCGTAGGCTCTCCCTCTCTCTCTCTCTCTCTCTACATATATATATATATATATATATATACATATATATATACATATATATATATATATATATATATTTTTTTTTTTTTTTTTTTTTTTTTTTTTTTTAAACCAAAGTAGATTTGGTTGTGTTGGTCCGTGGCAGTAAAGCGTTCTTTTCTCTGCCTCAAAACCTATGATATGAAAAGAACGCGGCAGTCTACATACTGCCGCCATCCCACTTTAGGTACACTGAAACTGAAAGTCAATCAACATCGAGCTTAAAGCAGAAAGGCAATATCAACAGCACGATAATACCTTCAGTATTCCAATTAAAGTTGAACGAAACATAATTATATTTATTTGCGGCCAAAAAAATTTGTGGGATGAATGATTCCGACATCTATATTCCATACTCCATAGTGGGGTGGCGGCAGTATGTAGACTGCCGCGTTCTTTTCATATCATAGGTTTTGAGGCAGAGAAAAGAACGCTTTACTGCCACGGACCAACACAACCAAATCTACTTTGGTTTTGGAAAAAATATCAGTCTTTTTCAGTGTTCAGAGATCTAATAGGTTTAATTGACCAATTATCTAATTGAGGGAATAATAAT
>NW_028234407.1:9937513-9940013 GCF_977035675.1 Penaeus japonicus
AGAATAACGATAATAACAAGAATAATGATAATAACAAGAATAATGATAATAACAAGAATAACGATAATAACAAGAATAACGATAATAACAAGAATAACGATAACAACAAGAATAACGATAATAACAAGAATAATGATAACAACAAGAATAACGATAATAACAAGAATAATGATAACAACAAGAATAACGATAACAACAAGAATAACGATAATAACAAGAATAACGATAATAACAAGAATAACGATAATAACAAGAATAACGATAATAACAAGAATAACGATAATAACAAGAATAACGATAATAACAAGAATAACGATAATAACAAGAATAACGATAATAACAAGAATAACGATAATAACAAGAATAACGATAATAACAAGAATAACGATAATAACAAGAATAACGATAACAACAAGAATAACGATAATAACAAGAATAACGATAATAACAAGAATAATGATAACAACAAGAATAACGATAATAACAAGAATAATGATAATAACAAGAATAATGATAATAACAAGAATAACGATAATAACAAGAATAACGATAATAACAAGAATAACGATAACAACAAGAATAACGATAATAACAAGAATAACGATAATAACAAGAATAACGATAATAACAAGAATAATGATAATAACAAGAATAACGATAACAACAAGAATAACGATAATAACAAGAATAACGATAATAACAAGAATAACGATAATAACAAGAATAACGATAATAACAAGAATAACGATAATAACAAGAATAACGATAACAACAAGAATAACGATAATAACAAGAATAACGATTCAAGGAATATCGATAATAACAGGAATAAATGATAATAACAAGAATACGATAAACAACAAGAATAACGATAACAACAAGAATAACGATAATAACAAGAATAACGATAACACAAGAATAACGATCATAACAAGAAACAAGAATAACGATAACAACAAGAATAACGATAACGATAATAACAAAATAACGATAACAACAAGAATAACGATAACAACAAGAAAACGAATAACGATAAAACAAGAATAACGATAATAACAAGAATAACGATAACAACAAGAATAACGATAATAACAAGAATAACGATAATAACAAGAATAACGATAAACAAGAATAACGATAACAACAAGAAAACGATACGATAAAACAAGAATAACGATAACAACAAGAATAACGATAATAACAAGAATAACGATAACAAGAATAACGATAATAACAAGAATAACGATAAAACAAGAAAATAACGATAACGATAATAACAAGAATAACGATAACAACAAGAATAACGATAATAACATACAAGAATAACGATAACAACAAGAATAACGATAAAACAAGAATAACGATAACAACAAGAATAACGATAACGATAAACAAAATAACGATAACAACAAGAATAACGATAATAACAAGAATAACGATAAAACAAAATAACGATAATAACAAATAACGATAAACAAGAATAACGATAACAACAAAATAACGATAATAACAAGAATAACGATAATAACAAGAAACAAGAATAACGATAACAACAAGAATAACGATAATAACAAGAATAACGATAATAACAAGAATAACGATAAAACAAGAATAACGATAAAACAAGAATAACGATAACAACAAGAATAACGATACAACAAGAATAACGATAATAACAAGAATAACGATAACAACAAGAATAACGATAATAACAAGAATAACGATAATAACAAGAATAACGATAATAACAAGAATAACGATAATAACAAGAATAACGATAATAACAAGAATAACGATAACAACAAGAATAACGATAATAACAAGAATAACGATAATAACAAGAATAACGATAATAACAAGAATAACGATAATAACAAGAATAACGATAATAACAAGAATAACGATAACAACAAGAATAACGATAACAACAAGAATAACGATAATAACAAGAATAACGATAATAACAAATATAATGATAACAACAAGAATAACGATAATAACAAGAATAACGATAATAACAAGAATAACGATAATAACAAATATAATGATAACAACAAGAATAACGATAACAACAAGAATAACGATAATAACAAGAATAACGATAACAACAAGAATAACGATAATAACAAGAATAACGATAACAACAAGAATAACGATAATAACAAGAATAACGATAATAACAAGAATAACGATAACAACAAGAATAACGATAATAACAAGAATAACGATAACAACAAGAATAACGATAATAACAAGAATAACGATAATAACAAGAATAACGATAACAACAAGAATAACGATAATAACAATAATAACGATAATAACAAGAATAACGATAATAACAAGAATAACGATAACAACAAGAATAACGATAATAACAAGAATAACGATAACAACAAGAATAACGATAATAACAAGAATAACGATAACAACAAGAATAACGATAATAACAAGAATAACGATAATAACAAGAATAACGATAATAACAAGAATAACGATA
>NW_028234407.1:9952513-9960013 GCF_977035675.1 Penaeus japonicus
ATATTTTTTTAGAAAAATAGAAAACCAAACGTAGGAGGGAAAAAAAAGGATAGACAGAGAGAAATTTTTCAATGATATCAAATTTTCAAAGAAAAAAATACATCGAAATAGGAAAACAAAAACAAAAATGAACTCAAAATAAAATAAAGCATGTGATTAAATATAACAACATAAATAAACAAATAGAGTAAATACCAGACCCATGTACAATTTTTAAAAAATCGTTTGAAAAAAATAACTCAATATCCATTGAACAAGATTAAATTAAGAAGACAGTGGAGGAATAATTAAGGAGGGAAGAAATTCGTTTAAATTCAGAGATGATCCGGAGAAGGGAACTTTATTCTAGCAACATATTTGGAGTCAAAAGTACATGGACAAAATCACTAGTAAAAAAAAGACTTTTAAACGCGCATACTGAAAATTTATAGATTTGCTAAAAAGAAAACACACACACGCATATACACATACATACACATACACACACACGCACACACACATAGACACACACAAAAACAAACAGACAAACACGCACACACACACAAACACACACAAACACATACAAACCCATACACACACACAGACACACACACACGCAAACAAACAGACAAACACACACACACACACACAATCGTAAAGAAAATATACACTATGTAAGTATTTTCACTTCAGGATCTTACAGGAAAAAAAAATCGCCGATATCATAGATGTAACTCTATGGCAACTACCATCAGCCACAGTAATGGCACATGGCAACCAATCAGCTCGACCCACGGAGATGATGAGTTGCCAGATTTTATTTTCTCTTGAATATTTGACGTATTTCGAAAGTGGACTTTTAAATGGTGATTTGCTTAATTTTATTCTTATTGCAATCATCATCATCATCACATTTATCAAAGTTATGAATATTAATATTATCATAAATAATGATAATCATTTTTATCATCGTTCTTCGTAGTAATAGTAGTAGTAGTAATAGTAGTATATCTTTGATGATAATAATAATAACTATAACAATAATAAAGATGATAATTGTTATCATTGCTCGTCCTAATCTTTCAAATGCTATTATCATTATCATCAGCGGTAATGTGAGCAAAATTCCGCAATCATTACTCTCATTGTCAGTGTCATTACCCTTATCATTACGTCATCATTAGAATCGTCATTATTGGTATTACTATTATTATCATCATCACCATCATCTTCATCAGAAGAGGCATCATTAGGAGTATCATTATCGTTGTTATTATATCTATAATCATCTCTGTGTTAGTGTTTTTTTATCATTGTTGTTGTTATCATTAATATCATTGTTATTATTATTATCATCATTATTATTGTTATCATTACTATCATTATTGACATTACTATAATCTTTATTATTAATAACATTAGTAACGCCATTATCATCATCATAATTATCATCGACATCATTATCTATTGTCATCGTTATTATTATTACTGTCATTATCATTATTACTATCATCATCTTGAATTTCAGAGTATCATCATTTTTGTTATCAATATTATTATTATTGCTATTGTTATCCTTTCTGCTTTATAGTTATTCGTTTTGTTATCATTTAATCGGTATTATCATTACATTATTGTTATCATTATCATTACCATTATCACCATTATTATCATCATTATCTTTACTATCATTATAATCAACATTATCATCATCATCCTCATATGATCATTATCATTATTATGATATGATGATTATGGTAATTTCTTTTCATAATCATTAATTTCATTATCATCATTATCAATATCAACACTGTTATACTCACTATTACCATAATCAAAAATAAAATCATCATTACCGTTATCATTATTACCGTTATCATTATCATTATTGACATTGTTATTATACACAGTATTGCTATTGTTACCGTCAATAGCATTACTATCATTACTGTCACTAGTATCTTTATCATTATCATCAATATCGCTACCGTTGTTGTTTTGTTGCATACCATTGCTAGTACAGGTTATGCTGTTCACTGTTGTTATCACTATAACGATAACAAGAATACTGATATTACTAACCCGAAGCATCAGTAATAAGAATATCTATAAAGTAATAACAATGTATATATATATACTACAGCATGTTCATCCACGTCTATTGCTGGTTTTGTTGTGGTTGGTCTTTTTGTTCTGTTCCTGATCTTCCTGGTAGATATAATGTCTATGTTGAGTGTGTTTGTGGGTGTGTGTTTGTTTGTGTTTGTGTGGGTGTGTGTTTGAGTTTGTGTGTGTGTGTGTGTGTTTGTGTGGGTGTGTTTGTTTGTGTTTGTGTGTGTGTGTTTGTGTGGGTGTGTGTTTGTGTTTGTGTGTGTGTGTGCCTGTTTTGTGTGTGTGCCTGTTTTGTGTGTGTGTTTTGTGTGCCTGTTTTGTGTTTGTGCTTTGTGTGTGTGTGTGTTTTGTTTGTGCATTTTAGTGTGTGTTTAGTATGTGTGTGTTTTGTGTGCGTCTGTTTTGTGTGTGTGTGTGTGTTTTGTTTGTGTGTGTGTGTGTTTTGTGTGTGTGTGTTTTGTGTGTGTGTGTGTGTGTGTTTGTGTGTGTGTGTGTTTGTGTGTGTGTGTGTTTGTGTGTGTGTGTGTGTGTTTGTGTGTGTGTGTTTGTGAATGCATGTGCATAGGCTTGTGTATCGTTTTGTGTGGAGGGGGGTGCTTATGTGTGGCAATGCATGTACATATGTGTGTCGTAAGTATATTATTATACGTGTGCGAGTTAGTTATTCATCTTTCCAATGAATATCATACCTTGCGAGAGTGCATGTTTATGTGTGTGTGTGTGTGTATACATGTGTGTGCCTGTGTGTAAGTGTATATATGTGTGTGTATTTGTGTATGTATGTGTGTGTCTATGTGAGCGTGTGTGCTTGTCGCAATGCATGTGTACATATACACGTGTAAGTACCATACCATACATATCCAACATTACCTCAATCAAAAATCTCAAATCCCCCTAAACCCACAAACCCGCCAAGATCCATCACGAGAACTTAAAAAAACCAAACGATAAACAACAAAATACTAACTTTTTTTCCTTCTATTCAGGAGCTTTTACTGCACTTCGGAAATGCACCGTGGATCTCTTAGCACTGCTCACATATGACTGGGTTGGTGGCCGATCTTCAACATGTGTCGCGGGAATAGACACTCGCTGGCTCATGTGAACACCTGTAGCATCAGTTCATAGCCTCCACATCTAAATGTATAAGTAGTTTTTGAACACGTGGCTCTCCTTGCTGGGTTTTATCTTTATAGGGTTTTTGAGCTTCTTGTTCGTTTGTTTAGAGTTTTTTTTTTTTTTCGTTTTTTATCTTTTTCTTTATTTATTTCTTTATTTCTTTCTCTTTATTTCTTTCTTTCTCTTTCTCTGTCTCTTTCTTTCTTTCTCTTTATTTCTTTCTCTCTCTCTGTCTCTTTTTTTTCTCTCTCTTTCTGTTTCTCTTTCTTTCTCTCTCTCTCTCTCTTTCTGTTTCTCATTCTCTCTCTCTCTCTCTCTCTCTCTCTCTCTCTCTCTCTCTCTCTCTCTCTCTCTCTCTCTCTTTCTCTCTCTCCCTCTCTTTTCTCTCTCTCTCTCTCTCTCTCTCTCTCCATCTCCTGTCTGTCTCTCTCTCCTTCTCTTTCTCTCTCTCTTCTCTCTCTCCCCCGCTCTCTCTCTCTCTCTCTCTCTCTCTCTCTCTCTCTCTCTCTCTCTCTCTCTCTCTCTCTCTCTCTCTCTCTCTCTCTCTCTCTCCATCTATCTATCTGTATGTCGGTCTGTCTCTCCTTTCTCTTTCTCTCTCTCTCTCTCTCTCTCTCTCTTTCTCTCTCACTCTCTCTCCATCTATCTACCTCTCTCTCTCTCTCTTTCTCTCTCTCTCTCTCTCTCTCTCTCTCTCTCTCTCTCTCTCTCTCTCTCTCTCTCTCTCTCTCTCCCTCTCTCTCTCTCTCTCTTTCTCTTTCTCTCTCTCTCTCTCCATCTATCTATCTGTCTGTCGGTCTGTCTCTCCTTTCTCTTTCTCTCTCTCTCTCTCTCTCTCTCTCTCTCTCTCTCTCTCCATCTATCTATCTGTCTTTCTCTCACTCTCTCTCTTTCTCTTTTCTCTCTCTCTCTCTCTCTCTCTCTCTCTCTCTCTCTCTCTCTCTCTCTCTCTCTCTCTCTCTCTCTCTCTCTCTCTCTCTTTCTCTCTCTCTCTCCATCTATCTATCTGTTTGTCGGTCTGTCTCTTCTTTCTCTTTTTTTTTTTTTCTCTCTCTGCCTTGTGACACGACCTTCTCTCTCTCTCTCTCTCTCTCTCTCTCTCTCTCTCTCTCTCTCTCTCTCTCTCTCTCTCTCTCTCTCTCTCTCTCTCTCTTTCTTTATCTATCTATCTATCTCTATCTGTCTATCTATCTCTCCTTCTCTCTCTTTCTCCCTGATAAGAGGACATGAGTAGTATCCCATGACGGACCGGCCATGCAATCTGCAAAAGGATAGATATTACTCTGTCGTGTGACCTGTGAACCTTTACATGTTTCTTTTTTTTTTTCTTCTTCTTCTTTTTCTTTGGGGGGGGTTCTTCCTGACGTCCACCGGATTGGAACTGTCACCATAAGAATTCATCCGGCGTTTCCCATCACTGATCTATTCCTGTAGAAATAGATGTTATTGTCTCGAGCGCTTGTACACTTTTTCCCTATCTATCCGTAGGTCTCTTTATCGCTCATTTTCACTTTACCGATCTCTCTCTCTCTCTCTCTCTCTCTCTCTCTCTCTCTCTCTCTCTCTCTCTCTCTCTCTCTCTTTCTGTCTTTGTCTCTCTCTATCTCTTTCTCTCTTTCTCTCTCTCTCTCGCTTTCTATCTATCTATCTAACTTTCAATCTTTCTCCTTCTATCTATATCTCACTCTATCTCTATCTATCTGTCTATCTATCTATCTATCACTCTATCACTCTATATCTTTCCATCTATCTCACATCGATATCTCTATCTTTATATCTATCTTTCTTTCTTTTTTCTTTCTCTTTTTCTATCTCTCTTTCAATATTAATCTCTTTATTACTCCCTATCTGTCTCTCACTCTCACAATTGCTCTCTCTCTCTCTCTCTCTCTCTCTCTCTCTCTCTCTCTCTCTCTCTCTCTCTCTCTCTCTCTCTCTCTCTCTCTTTCTCTTTCTCTCTCGCTCGCTCTCTCTTTCCCTCTCTCTACGTATCTATCTCTATCTCTCTTACCTGTCTACCAACCTATCCCATCTTTCCCCCTCGCACCGTAATCAGATTCAAGCATTCTGGGATCACGCGATCATCCTCTGACGTCATGACGTTACGTGAATAATCAGATTCCAAAAATTTTCGTGATCATATGACAACATTGCGCCCTGCAAGTGTTGCCTCTCGCAGCAGAACATCCAACTACCCGAAGACACATGCTCGGACTACTGACTGTTCTGTTTGGCTGTGAATTACCTATTCTGCTGCGATTTCTTGTTAGATTCTTAATATAAATAAAGTAGAGGTTTGGCGGTTGACATTCCTGCTCCGTGATTGTGATATTTTTCACAAATATTTTTGTTATGAAATGTGCCGTGTTGTGGTCGTCCAGGAGACCATAAGACGACCTCCTTGGTCCAGCTGTTTCCTTTCTTTTCCGGACGATGAACTGGGAAGCTCTTATCTGTCCTTGCTCTGAACACTTGTAAGTCATTAAACTTCAAGTCCCTATCATTCATTTTTATGCTAACTTCTTTATTTTATTGTTAACCCATTAGTTTGGTTATTTGCATTGTCATGTACTTGTGTTCTGTACAATTGATATTTACAGTAAAACCAACTGTTTCTTGGAAAAACCGGAAGCTGCTGTGTAGGAAAGGTAGAGGAGAGGAGTCAATGTGACCTCTTTCCCAAGGAAATAAAAGTTGTGTTTCGGGTCAGAGAGGCAGGATCCAAGCAAGGGACAGAGAAGGAACCTCACACCCGGGTCAGAGGGCCAAGACTCGAGAATAGATCATCCAGTTTCTTCCTGTGTACCTTATGAGGATACATGTGCTTAAAGGAAGCATGTGTCTCTTGCTAAGTCCACATTCGCATATTAGATCCATACAACATAGAAATGTAGCCAAATTTGGATTTCACATTTAAAACTTAGCAGAATAAGGCTGTCTGAGTGCCGATTTTTAAACATCGTTTCTAATTTTGATATATTCCTTCAGCCTTTGTATTTCGACAAGGGCTGAAGGTTTAACTGTTTTAGTGACATACTATGCCTGTCCTAATCTACTGTTTCTTTCTGTTGCTGCACCTTTATATGGATGCCACCAGTACCTCATGAACTATGCCTTTCTCCGCTAGACTTCCAGTTTCTTAAAGGAGTCCTCAGGTGCTGGATTATGTTTACATCAAGACGTCTGGTGGGCACTGGGACTTAGTAATCATCGCACTTCTATGTTGATAATCATACACAATTTTCTTTCTAATGCTAGCATAAGTGTTGCATCCCTATTTTTTTACCTCATCTGCAACGGACATGCATGAATCGACGGGCTTAAATGCGATTTTGTTTTAATAGGATGCTGTGTTCCAATGTAAACAATAGTAGCTTAGTACATAAAACCGAAGTAATTGTATATTCCAGTCGGCTTTGTCTGTGTTTATTGCGAGCTTTTCTTTGCGTCTGTAAATCAAAGTAGTGCGTCAAGGTTTCGAATAGAATCATTATTCGTCGATCAATAATATTAGTCTCATTAAGTCAATAGCGGCGCGGTTCCAGTTCAACCTGGGCGACATGATCCTTGGGGGTCATTTATCACTTGTGACAGGCACAGGTGCTTCCTCTCTCTCTCTCTCTCTCTCTCTCTCTCTCTCTCTCTCTCTCTCTCTCTCTCTCTCTCTCTCTCTCTCTCTCTCTCTCTCTCTCTCTCTCTCTCTCCATTCTCTCTCTCTCTCTCTCTCTCTCTCTCTCTCTCTCTCTCTCTCTCTCTCTCTCTCTCTCTCTCTCTCTCTCTCTCTCTCTCTCTCTCTCTCTCTCTCTCTCTAACTCTCTCTCTCCTTCTATCTACCTATCTATCTATCTATCTAAATATCTATCAATCTTCCTATCTATCTATCTATCTATCTCTATGTACCTATCCAGCCTCTCCCTCTTCTTCCACACACTCTCTATCTACCTATCTGTCTCCTTCTCCCTCTTTCTCCCTGATAAGAGGACATGAGTACAACACCAGCGGAGAGTAGTATCCCATGACGAACCGGCCATGCCATCATTGATCTATCTATGTAGAAATAAATTTTATTGTCTCGAGCGCTTGTACACTTTTTCCCTGTCTATCCGTAGGTCTCTTTATCGCTCACTTTCACTTTACCGATCTCTCTCTCTCTCTCTCTCTCTCTCTATTTCTCTCTTTGTCTCTCTCTATCTCTTTCTCTCTTTCTCTCTCTCTCTCGCTTTCTGTCTATCTATCTATCTAACTTTCACTCTATCTCCATCTATCTATATCTCACTCTATCTCTATCTA
>NW_028234407.1:9965013-9967513 GCF_977035675.1 Penaeus japonicus
TGCTCTCTCTTCTTCCATCTCTTACCATTTTCTCAATTATCTCTCTATCTTTCTTTTTTCTCTCCTCTCTCTCTCTCTCTGCTCTCGCTCCGTCTCGCTCTCGCTCTCTCTCTCTCTCTCTCTCTCTCTCTCTCTCTCTCTTCTATATATTATATATATTATATTATATATTATATATATTATATATATATATAAATATAGCTATCTCTTCTCTTCTTTCCTTCTGCTATCTATTTCCATCTCTGGCTGACTAGCTAAGCTACTATCGAATGTGCTACATATTTATATATATATATTATATATATATATTTATATAGATAATTATATATATTGTGTGTGTGATGTTGTGTGTGGAGTGTGTGTGTGTGTGTGTGGAGTGTGTGTTGTGTGTGTGTACAAATAGTGCAGACATGTATATATATGATAATAGATTTATATCAAATCATTGTATATAAATATATATATAAATATAATACTATATATATATATATATATATATATCATCATGTCATCGACAGCCTGTATCATTTCACTGCTGCGACGTAGGCTATCTCAATCTTTTCAGTCATTCTGGTTTGGTCTTGATTCAGTTTTACTCCTGCGAAATTCGCTATTTCATCCCGACATCTAGTCATTGGTCTTGCCCTTGGTCTCATCATGTTGTGTATTTCCCATTCTGTTGTTTTCTTTTTATTTTCTTATCTATTTACTTCCTCTACCGTAATGTTTGGAACGTCTCCAATGGTTGTGTTTTTCTCCGTACGTGGTCAATCGTTTGAGTGTTATAAGTCGCGATAGAAGTCTTCTATTACTTTGGTAATTTCATTTTTATTGTATGTCACCTCTCCATTAGGTTTCTTTACAGCATACATTTGCTTTTTCCCTATTAATGCAGGACCTGACGACAATTCCGCTTATACATCTTCCGACCCGCGATTTGACTGTTGGAATACTTTAAGGAACCCTTTGGACACTATTTGGCTCGGTAAATTTTATTTAGTGTGGTCCTCGCGCGCAATTGACCACGCCCTTTTTCCGGCACTGACGCGATAATAAAATTTCCTATTCTAGCTTCGGAACGGAGTTAGAGGCTCATCTTGGGCACAAAAGACCCTATCATCGATTTAGGGGGGTAGAGAAGGTTTCTGAAGTCCCATTGTATGTCGTTGAAGACGTTTATTGCCGAAAATCCTTGTTTTTTTTTTCATTATGGGAGTGGTATTTAGGCCTCCACAAGATAATCAGCTTTGATTGGAGTTGAGCTCTTCTTGGGCATCAAAATACGAAAGATCGCATTTGTGGGGAGGAGAGCATACTTTTGAAGTCCTAAGACAAGTCGGTTAAGTAGTTATAATGACAAGCGTACTTTTTGCTCTAGACGCATAGGACGAGTTACCTTCAATTCTGTAAGGAATGATTTCAGATAACATGCAGTCGTTGAATGATATTCAGATTTTCACTTCATTTTATTGGTTGGTGAACAGAGGAGAGATTGTTTTGTTACGAAATCAGAATCAGGACGTGCTGTTACTGTGTTCAGTTACACTGTTTGCTATCAAAGCCACTGCTGACGGAGAACATTGGGCGGAGTGTCATTCAAAGTAGTTATGGTGGAGTCGTAAAATCTGATTCACTGAGTTAGATAATTATCAAAATCATAAGGTGACACCAACGATTGATCAGTGTTGTTTTACAATTTGGTGGATTTAAAACATTTTACGTTATTGTTTCATTGGATGCAGCTGAGATATGAACAAACTGAAAATGAGGTTAATTTATCCCCTGGAACACTGACACAACAGGTGCAGCTTAAAATGAATTGGTCTACAGCTCAGGGTTTCAAATTCTGGAAAATTGTGGTGCGTCGGTCAAGGGGCATCTATCTGAACATACGCTTACAAAGCAGTAAAAATCTTTTATCTGTATTCTCAAATTGATGCTAGTTCCTAGCTATTCGCCTGGAAAAGAATTGAATGCTTAGAAGTCTGTCATCTGTTTTGAGGGTAATTTTTGATCTGATCTGACTTGGGATCTTCATCTTACTGAAACGGGGCCCATAAATTTTGATCTAAAATATGATCTAAGTATTGATTGAGGCAATTAATTATATTTTATGTAATTGTGGGGTTGAAGAATTGAATATATTTTCAGATAACAGGCGAGAAATGAGTGCATGACATCGAATGTAGGTAGTGGCCTTTTGAACAAGCCTTGATATTGGGATTAGCTGCACATATTGGTACTGGGTGTGTGACACGCTATCGGCGTTGGCACAAAGTTGTCTGCCATTAGATGCAATCCCTGAAATGTATCTAGCGGCTTTGGAAATGGGTAGCTAAACTGATGAGAAAACGTAAGAAATGCGAGGAGTCCTTGTCAAAGTAATCAGAAATCAAAAATCACCTTGTGTGACATTTGACGTTTTGAGGCGCTAGAGTAATGAAAGATGACTCTGTTTTCGACTCCCTCCAACCTCCTTCATTGTAAAGGGGCATATTCC
>NW_028234407.1:9972513-9975013 GCF_977035675.1 Penaeus japonicus
AACACACCCCCCACACCACACACATGTACACACACAAACCCCAAATTCACCACAACACACACACCACACACCCCACCCACCACAAAACAATAACACACACACACCCAAACACATTAAACCAACACAACAACCCACACCACACACAAACCCACACACACCCCACCACACTAACACACACACAACCCACACACAACCCACCACACAAAACCACACACACACACACACACACAACACCCACAACACTACACCAACACACATGAACCCCGCCCACACACACACCCACACACACACACCCAACACACAACACACAACACACCCACACCACACACACACCCACCACACCCCACAACACATCACACAATTTACTACACACACATACACACACACAACACACACAAATGTACACATCTATGTACACACACACCACACACACCCAACACAAACTCACACAACACACACACACACACACATACCTTACACACACAACACACAACACACAATACATACACAGTGAACACAAAAGTCACTACAACACACACACACAACACATACAAACCCACATGTGTTACCACTACACTGTCACATTCTTACTACCACCACCACACACCCCATTCACATCACTCTACACACACATACTACACATAACACTACCATCCCAAACAACACACACCCGAAAACACACGCTCCGTGAACACACATACACACACAAACACACACACACAACATGATAACACAACACCACCACCACACAACACACACATCACAAATCACAAACCACCACACACACACGTACACACACACACACACCCCCCACAACACACAACACAACTACTAATACTCATCACACCTCACACACACACCCACATACATATAACTCTACACAACACCATCACAACTCACTACAAAATGTGTCAGCCACACACCAACAAACATAACACACAACCCCTATACATCCCCTACACACCACACACCCCACACACAACACACCCCACACACACCCTAACACACCCACCACACCACCCCCCCCAAACCACTAACTCTCTCCCTACTACTCATCAACCCTCTACCCCAACCACCCACACCCCCACAAACACACCCCCACACCAACACACACACCCAAACCCAACCACAACACACACACCCACACCACACAACACACCCAACAAAACACAACACAACATCAACAAAACACACCCAACACATTCACCACACAACACCACCCAACACACAACCACTGAACATACACACACACCACACAACCACCCAGTACACATACTAACACACACACCTGCCTACACAACACATACATACAACCACCCCCACCACACACACAACACCACCCCCACATAACCCACTCCCCCAATACACCCCCAACACACACACACACTCCACCACACCCCACCCCCAACAACTACACACACACCCTACACACACCACCCCCAACCACCCCCAACCACACCCACACACACATCACACACCAACGACACCCACACACACACCAACACACACACACCTATTATATCTCTCTATATTATTATGTAACCTATACACCCACACACCCCACCCCCAACCCCCCAACACACCACAACACACAACTCTCACACATCCACACAACAACAACACCACACACTCACAACACCAAACACACCCATCACACACAACCGTCCACCACACACACACCACCAAACACACACACACACAACACACACCAAACAATCCCTCACTATGCCACAGACACACACACACACATAAACACTCACACTACAAACACTCACACACACAATATCAATGACTCAACTCAATATATGTGTGTTTGGTGTGTTATGTGTTAGTGTGTTTGTTTGTGTGTGTATGTATTTATCTAATCTATAATATAAATATAATAAACCTATATAATATATCTAACAATATATATATAAATAAAGACTATATAAATAAATATCTATATAAATATGAATATCTAAACATATATGTAGTATGTATGAATATATAAATATATATATATAGTAAATCTAAATATCTATAATATAATAAATATATTATACCAATATCTATGATATGAATGTATCACAATTTATATAAATCTCTATATATATATATCTATATATATATTATATAAAAAAATATCTATATACATGCATACATCCAAATAGTATATCTACCATATCTAATAAATATTAAATATATATAATAAATATATTTATAATATAATTATCAATATATAAAAACACACACACACACCCACACAACCACACACACTCACCACCACCCACAAATATATATACATATACAAAACTAATATATATATATATATATCATATATACATATAACTAATATATAATATACATATTCATATATATGACTATCTATTATATATCAAACATCTATATAACAAAATAAATATAAATATATATAATGAACAATAATATAGATATATATATATATATATACATATACATTTATATGTTAATCATACTATATATATATAAATATATATAA
>NW_028234407.1:9985013-9987513 GCF_977035675.1 Penaeus japonicus
GGAGCGGAAATTTAATAAACTAGAGGTATTACGTCCGTTTCTACATTCCTTTCTGCGTGGAGTGAGTTAGGATTCTGAACTTACACGCATGCACGTACGTTTCGGTGTGTTTGTGAGTCAGTGAGTGTAATATATATTCATATGTTTGTATGTGTGTGTATATACATATGTATAGATATATATATATATATATATATATTATATAGATAAAATATATATATATATATAAGAAATGTGGTGTGTGTGTGGGTGTGCGTGTGTTGTGGAGTGTATGTGTGTATATATATATATATATATAAATATATAGATTATATAATCTATATATATATATATATATATGATATATATATCTGTATATATATTATATATATATAATATATATATATAATATATATATATATATATAATATAATATATATATATAATATATATTGTGTGTGTGGTATGTGTGTGAATGTATGCTGTCCGTATATATATATATATATATATATATATATATATATAATATCCTATTCTATAAATATATATAATATATATCTATCTATACATAAAGATATAAGCTTATCTACATAGAGATAACATATATGTTTTTATATATATATATATCTATATATATATATAGATATATATAATATATATGGATATATATATATTTTAACCATATCTAATATATATATATATTATATATATATAAAAATTATATATATATAGAAGTATAAATATATAATATATAAATATATATATATATATATATAAGATATATATATATATATATAAATATAATATATTATATATATATATATATGTATATTTTGTATATATATGTAATATAAATATATTATATATATATATATATATATATCTATATATATAAACATAATAATATTATAATATATAAATATATATATAACATATACAGATACATAAAATATATAATATAACATAAACATATACATATAGATACATATATATTCATAAAAAATAATCTAATAGATCAGATAAATAAATAGATATACATATATATATACAAATATATTCATATAAATATATATATTATATATATATATATATAAATCTATTATATAATAATATATAGATATTTATAATATATATCATATTATATATATATATTTTTAAGACACACAAATATATCATACAAATATATATAGATATATATAAAATATATATCTATATATATATATATATATTTATATATATGTATGTATGTAAGTATGGTATACATGTAGGTATTGTGTTGTGTGTGAAAATATATATATATATATCTAATATATTATATAGATATATAAATATTATATATATATATATACAATAAATAATATAATAAAAATATATTTAAATTTATATATAATATATACATATGTATATATATAAATATATATATATATAATATACATAATATATATATATATAGATATATACAAATATATATACATAAGATATCAATCTATAAATATATATATATATATAGATTATATAATATAATTATATATATATAAATGTGTGAGTGTGTGTGTGTGTGTGTGTGTGTGCTGTGTTGCGTACTGTGGTGTGTGTGTATGAGTGTGTAATATTATATTATATATATATATGTTGAGTGTGTGAGGTGTGTGTGTATGTGTGTGGTATAATACTATATCAAAATATATATATCTATATATATCTATATATAAATATAATATATATCACTATATATAGAAATAATTATAAAACTCTCAATATATTCTAAATAAATATATATCTATATGTGGTGTGTTGTGAGTGTGTGTGTGTGTTGTTGTGTGAGTGTGTGTGTGTGTTGTATGTGTATGTGTTGGTATAGATACTATATAAATTATATATAAATATATATATAACTATAATATCAATATATATATATATAATCTATATGTATATATAACAAATATACATATATCTTCTATCTATAAATATATTTATATATAAAATATATAATAGATATACTATCACAATATCAGAACATATATATCTCATAAATATCTATCTAATATATATATAATAAATAAATATACTATAAAACTCTAAAAAAATCCATATATACTCATAAAAATAAAAAAACATGACTAAAACTATCTATATCTCTCTATATATAAATATACTCTATTCCAACATTTCTCAATATCACTCACTATATATCTCTATAAATATAACTCCATAACGATAAACACTCTCTCTAAATAAATATAAACACTAACATTTTAACACTAACAAACAATCTCAATAACATAATATATCTAAAAAAATTTATATACTCTCTCAATATGGCCACTCACTCTCAAAACTAAATATCACTCTATATTCATAATAACCCTCTATCCACTCATAAATAACTCCCTATAAATCTCACAAACTATCTACCACGCGTCTAACTATCATCTCTTAGTGATGTGTATATAGTGTAGAGTGTCAATATATACTCTCAATCCTCTAATCTCACTCTAATCTCAAACTCACGTACTCACTT
>NW_028234407.1:10015013-10020013 GCF_977035675.1 Penaeus japonicus
CCCTCCCTCCCCTTCTCTTTTACTCTCTCTCTCTCTCTCCACACCTCTCTCATATCCACCTCCAATTTCATAATTTCCCTCAAGTCACATCTAAGCGAAATAACCCCACACTTACCAGACACTTGCCTGACACTTACCACCCCTTAACACGTGACCAAGGAAACCTTCATACGTTACCCTGACACATTTCCCTGGAAATATTTTAACGTAGAATGTATGTGTGGTTCGCGCTCGTACCTCCAAGGTCGCGGTTCGTATTTTTGAAGTGTATCTTGGGAATCGTAAAGTTTATATTTTCGTATGCTTTTGATATCTGAACTTGTAGATGAATTGGGGATAATTGTGTTTGAATATAGTATTTGTTTATTTAGATTTCCCGGGTTTTGTTTTATATCTATTTATTTATATACAGAAGATTTGGTGTTCTTTCTTTCTATGTTCAATAACATTTATGATAATTTTATTCATGAAAAAATATATATCACTGCATCAAAGATGTGTGGAAAATATTTGGAAAAATATTCGTGTTTTTATTCAGGATGAATATATAAATAACAAGGTGAATAGATGAATACGAAGTGCATACTACAGGGGAAAAAACAAAAGGAGAATGCATATATACCCTGATATTATTTTCTCCCCTTTGTACTTTTTCTGCATATTTTTGGTTGCATAATTTCCGTTTTCGTAACTCGAATTGTATACTCTGTCTCCATTTACAGTATTGTTTTACATCTGTCATCCCTCTCTCCCTTTTCACTTTTCCATTGTCTGGTTCAGCTAGTCTGTAGGGATGCTTTCTATATTTTCTCAACTTTCAGAGTTTGGTTTCCATTTTTTCTCTCCAATATTTTTTTTTTTTCTTTATCGTCACCTCCATCATTATTATCATCATGATATTCATCACCATTTTCATCGTTCTCATCATCCCCATTAGTATCCTTAGCGTTAGCATCATCATCATTATTATCATTATCATCATCATTATCATCACCAACATTAACACCAAAATTTGTTTCCTTCCACCTCATCCCCTTAATCTTCGTTTTCATCTTCGTCTTCTCATTATTCTTCAGCTTCCTTTCCTTCCTCTTTTTCGTCTCGTTCTTCTTCATCTTCTCTCATCTCCTCTCCCTCCTCATCCTCCCTCTCTTCCTCATCTTCCACCGAATAGTCCTCATTTTCTTTTCCTTAATTACCTTCAATAAATTAGAAACGATAATATGGTAATGAGCATTTGACCCTTTCTGGCAATGTTTCGCTCGGTCATTTAACCTCCTGTCTAAATAACTCACTAAAGGATATAAATCACTGTAATTGGCGGGAGTCCATTAGTTATTAATTACTGTAATGAATGGACTGGGTCACAGGGCACAGTTACTCATGTTTTACCATAACTCATAGGGTGATGGTCGTTAAATGGCTTTAAAGACTATATAATATGTGTGTGTGTGTTTGTTTGTGTTAGTGTTAGTGTTCGTATTTTTGTGCTTGTGTTTGTGTTTGTGTGTGGTGTTTGTGTTTCTGTGTGTGTCTGTGAGATCGGACTTGAATAAAGGTTCAATAGGGAAAGAAAATATATTGGTTTTACGAGAACCTAAAAAACATTCGGAAAGCGCAAACCTTCGCCGTATTCTTTCTCATCTACGTCGGTTCACCACCAAAGTTTCATCACAATCAATTTGCAACTTTTCGCGCAATCCCGCTGACAAAATGATAAAGCTAGACTTCAATAACTGTGGACGAAAACAGAGGAGGTAATTATAGAGACGGAAATAATAGGCATACAGTGTATATCTTTAAAAATATCTTTTTTTTTATATACTGAGTTTGATTTTCTTGTCACTACTTTCAACAATAGGATCGATCTAGGTTTGAGTTTCTCTCACTTTTCGCTTGAATGGAGGGAGTGAGGAATGAATTTATACGTATATATATATATAAATATATATATATATATATATATATATATATATATATATATATATATACATATATATATATATATATATATATATATATATATATATATATATATATATATACATGTGTGTGTGTGTGTGATATATATATATACTTATATATATGTGTGTGTGTGTGTGTGTGCGTGTGTGTGTGTGTATATAGATAGATAGATAGAAAGATAGATATACATATATGCATATATATCCATTTACTTATTCCTTTACATACCAGCAGCCCGTACCATTCCCAGCAGAGTGCATATTGGTCTCTCCCAATCTTTCCCAGTTATTCCGGTCCCTCGCCCTCTGTTTCCCATTCCCACTCCTCGCCTTCGCTATTTCATCGCGCCATCTAGTCTCTCGTATTTATGACCTGCCCGCCCACATGACTGTGCGTGTGGCCCACCGCGCCCACAATTCGTAGATATATAGTATTTGCCTTTTGAATTGCATTACTTTTCATGTTTCCTTTTCTCAAGAAGCCGCCCAATGGATTTAGGTCTAATCTAGGTGATGCTTGACCAATCGTTACTCGTGTCATCTACCTCTCTTTCTCTTTCTCTCTTTCTCTCTCTCTCTCTTTCTCTTTCCCTCTCTCTCTCTTTCTCTCTTTCCCTCTTTCTCTCTTTCTCTCTTTCTCTCCTTCCCTCTTCTCTCTCTCTCTCTCTCTCTCTCTCTCTCTCTCTCTCTCTCTCTCTCTCTCTCTCTCTCTCTCTCTCTCTCTCTCTCTCTCTCTCTCTCTCTCTCTCTCTCTCTCTCTCTCTCTCTCTCTCTCTCTCTCTCTCTCTCTCTCTCTCTCTCTTTCGCGTCTATTTTTCGTCGCTCCAGCAACCGGCGCCCAACAGCCACTTCCCTATTCCTTATAAGGTCTTACAATGTAGCAGCCTATTCTCATCCAATAATGCGCCTACGATTGGCGCCTCCGTTAAGACCTGGTGTATATATAATCCCCCTATGTGAGTCTTGCATGAGACAAGAAAGACGAGGAGGACAAGGGACCACACTCGGTTGAGCTGCTGTTACACTTCTCTCCTGTTTACTACCCTGAAGAATAAACCCTGTTAACCCGAAGTTTCGTCTGGCTCATCCCTTGCCACACAACGTGCTACTCGTGTCACGCTGACACTCTGCCTCCGAAAGCTCTGCTGAACGAATCTCATCTTAGCACAACGCCTGCTGACCACACTACGGTCACGTTTACATTTTCTTTCTTTCTCTCTGTCTCTCTCTTTCTCTCTCTCTCTAGCTATCTCTTTCTGACACTCTCTCTCTATCCATCTATCTATCTCTTTCTCAATTTTTTTCTCTTTCTATCTCTTTCTTAATCTTTCTCTCTTTCTCTCTCTCTCTCTCTCTTTCTCTTTCTCTCTCTCTCTCTCTCTCTCTCTCTCTCTCTCTCTCTCTCTCTCTCTCTCTCTCTCTCTCTCTCTCTCTCTCTCTTTCTCTTTATCTCTCTCTTTCTCTCTCTCTCTGTCCCTCTCTTCCTCTCTCTCTCTGTCCCTCTCTTTCTCTCTCTCTCTCTCTCTTTCTCTCTTTCTCTCTCTCTCTATGTTTACTCTTTTGTTCAATCCAAACAACAAACCAGACTAAAACAAAAAAAGGTGATTCCCCCCCGACGACCCCCATGAAACCTAAGAAAGTAAACAATATGATTGGAGCGAAGGTTTCAAACTATAGAATTCGAGGTCGTTTACTCTGTACGTCTGTTGCGCTACTTTGAAAAAAGAAAGAAAAATATAAGGAGTTTTGATGAGAGAGAGAGTAATTGATCCTTAATAAAATAAATGGGTTACTTAGGATTACATAATAAAAGATAATGATAAAAGAGTTGAACGGATGCGAATAGCCACAAATACGTAGAAAGATCGAGAAAGTGTTTGTGTCCAGCATTTCGGAAAAAGAGCGAAATTCTGCTAACTCGTATATACAGAAAAAGTGGATATTGTTTCTATGTATGTTTTTATATATTCCTTCCTTTTTTGTGGGTCTTTCTCCTCTTATACTGGTATCGTGATATCCCTTCAATTATATCCACTACAATGGACTATTGTGTTAAATAACACGATATAGAGATACTTATTTTTTTATAACATTATTTCTCTCAAATTTCCATTTCAGTCAAAGACGAGATCTCTTTTAACTTGTAATGTAAAAGTCTATGAATACGAAGTCGATTCACTAACATAGAAGAGTGTGAAATGAATAAGAAAAGGCTTTTATTTTCCCCAACTAAAAAAAAAAAAAAAAAAAAAAAAAAAAAAGGAAAATACTTGACTTATATGATGTAATAGGATATCCCATTAGATCCCAAAGCCATTATTTCCCCCTTGGATACTGTTGCTACTCTGCTCTTGTTAAAGTTGCAACAATGTGAGTTATTTTTTGTGGATTTTTTTTTTTTTTTTGCATTAGTACTGGAAAGGGATTTCATATTAGCCTTAGAGAACTCAATGATTGATATGATGTTAATGGGAACAAGGATTTTTTTTTTATTCTGCGGTTAAGAGCATTAGCACTAATAGTATTATACATGTATCATTGTTATCAATGCTTTATTAGTATTATTATCATCAATAATGATTTGTTGTTGTGTTATTATCATACTTATCATTGTTATTATTTGTAGTAGTAGTAATCGTGACAGTAGGAGTATCATTATCATCATTATTATTATCATTACTATTATTACTATTATATTTTTTTTTACTGTCATCATTATTGTTGTTATTATTATCCTCATTCTTATTACTACAATTGATATTATCACTATCATTTTCATTAACATTATTAGTAATTATTATCACCATCCCTGCCATCATTATTATCATTACTATTATTATCAATATCATTATCACCATAATCATTATTGCTATTGTTGATGTTGTTATTGTTCCTTTTTATCATTATTGTTATTGTTATCAATGATGATAATCATAATATCATTATTATTACTATTATCATTATCATTATTATCGTTGCTATTATTTATGATGTTATTGTTTGTTTTTTTACTATTATAATTATCGATATCAGCCT
>NW_028234407.1:10087513-10092513 GCF_977035675.1 Penaeus japonicus
GAGGGAGAGGGAGAGGGATGAGTAAGCGAGGGAAGGGGGGATAGTTAGGAGCAGGAGCAGGAGAGGAAGGGGGGGAGGGAGGGGGAGGGAGAGGGAGGGAGAGGGACGGAAGGAGAGAGAGGGTAAGGAAGATGGAGAGGTAGGGAGAGAGAGAGGAGAGAGGAGGGAGAGACAGACAAGCAGACTGTGAGGGGTGCTCACAAAAGTTTTTTGAAGCCAAAGTCCTGTTGTTCTTGATTTCTTTATTGATGGATAATGGCACGTGTAATATAGAGGTAATTACTTGGTAGCGATGGCTTGGCGGACGTCTTCTGTTAGGCTGCTTGTCTCACGGGCGAGGCGGGGGAGCGGCAGCTAGCTGACCACTCACCACCTTGAGGGAGGGAGTGTTTCTGACGGTGAGGGTGACCAAGGTGAGTGTGAGAGTGAGGGTGAGAGCGTCCTGAGATGGCCTTATATCTGACCAGCGGGGTCGCTATAAATAGATTCCTAGTTTTCCTGGATGGATAGTTTCCTCGTCTTTATAGCATATCTTGACTACGTGGCGTTCTTATATCTCCATGTGGTTTCCACGTGGTCTCACACAGACAGACAGACAGAAAGGAAGGGCGGTGGGATAAGGAGAGTTAGAGAGAGAAGGAGAGGAAGAGGGCGAGGGTGAGGGAGAGAGAGAAGGAGATAGAAAGGGTGAGGGAGAGGGAGAGAAAATAGGAAGAGTAAGAGGGAGAGAGGGAAGAGAAGAGAGGGAGAGATAGAGATAGAGACAGATAGATAGATAGATAGATAGACAGAAACTAACACAGACAGATAGACAAAGTGATAGAGGGAGAAAGAGAGAAAGAGGAAAGACAGACAGACTGACTGATAGAGAAAGAGAGAGGTGGGAGAGAATGAGAAAAATAGAGAGAGAAAGAGAGAGAGAGAGAGAGAGAGAGAGAGAGAGAGAGAGAGAGAGAGAGAGAGAGAGAGAGAGAGAGAGAGAGAGAGAGAGAGAGAGAGAGAGAGAGAGAGAGAGAGAGAGAGAAAAGAAGAGAGAGTGGGGGGTGAGAGACACAGACAGACAAAGACAGAGAAATAGAAGAGAAAGGGATTGAGAAGGAAAGGGAGAGGGATAAAGAGAAAACAAATACTCTTGAGTTTTCATTAAAACAATAAGCAAAATTATCCCTTTCAAAAGAATACTCATAAATAATCATTGGCACAAAGTATCTATGGCTTAACTGGTAGAAGCAAATGTAAAAATCCTAAAAAAAAATCATCAAGATTTTAATATCTATCTATGAATGCAAGTTGTTGTTAATTGATTTTCTATTTTCTCCCTTAAAGATATTTATTATTTTGGATTATTACCAAAACAAATAATTAAGATTATACATTTATTAGTATAAATAATACAACAATGCAATGTGGTTTGTTTTTATCACGAAATACATGTATAAAAAACACTGAATAATCAAACAGATCATTCAAAAGCTTGCTGGGAAATCGGAGCACATTTCCGCATTGATAAATCTTTTCCTTTCTACTAAACATTCCATAGAGTAAATCTTTCATCACAAGAAGTAATCCGCTGAATGATAATATTCCATACGTCATCATCCCATGCACGTGATTTAACACACACACTCAAGTTTATTAATGAAATCAATTTCTTTGGTAAAAGAGCACACTTGAGATAAAAAAAAATCCTGCAGTTCAGAGTTCCAAAAAGAATGCATCCATTTTGATACCAGAAAACACCATATTTCACTGTGAAAAGTTCATTACCATCTTTTTTCCTCTTTGAAAGGAAAAGTGGTCTTAAAAGAGACTTGACCCGTATCCTGTCTCGCTATTAGAGATAAAGAATTTTAAAATTGAGCACTAATATATTTGTAATGTCAGTTCATCTCTCTAGTATCAGTGCTTTTATTATACATTACAAAATTCCATGACTAAAAAAAATATATATGCAAGAATCACTTACATCTCTCTTCTGCCATCCAGCCTCTTCACACCTAATTAAAAAAGATCTACTATATTCGCAATATAAATCATTATAATGCACCAAATGCCTGTGTTTTCTGATGTCAAAATATAAGTACAACATAAAAACAAACAAAAAATATACATATTTATCTTCTCAAAAAGAAAAAAAAGTCAAATCCATTACAAATAACCTTATATAAATGTTGGTCACAACAAAGTTGATCATGACCAAAAAAATAGGAAATAAAAAAAAAAAGGAAAATGAATGTGGTAATACCGTCCACTTCTTTTTACACTATGCTAACTTTCTTATTTGCCAACCTCTTTTCTTAACTGCTGGACTTATATCACAGCATTATGCAGTTCTCCTATAAGGCTGGTCGCATTTGTAAACAAAATGTTGTATGGACAGTGAGCTGGTGGGTGAAATACAATGATAGACATTAATTTGGAACTGAATGTTGTGAAAATAATTGTGGACAAAGAAACCGGAAAAGTCTAAATCAAAAATGTTAATACATTGTAAACAATGAATTCATTAATCAATATTTTGTTCACTTGTAATGTTTGCAATGTGGCATTATGGCTGTCACCCCAACCCACTTTGATCAATCTTAAAATCATTTTGCAATTGCATTTGGTCCAATCCCTATTATCTGAGTTAATGGCTGACATATATGAGGAAACATTATCCTCTGGTTTAAATATGGAAATTACACTCCTTATCATATAAATTTTCTTTATTATCCTTTAACTTTTTCTGAGAATAAATCCATGCATTTAACAATATATATCAATATAAATTATAAAATTTCCGTGAGTCTGATATAACCCAAGAAAAAGAACAAAGGACTGCACCCCTAATTGCAGAATAATATGCAATACATACACTTTGTTACCCCTTGGTTATCATCAGACAAGTATTTCATCTGGTAATTTAATTATCTTCTTTCCCCTGCATTGCTCTCAACATCATTTACATTCTCAATATGCTTGATATAAACCTTAAAGAATTACAATAATGATAGTTCCCATGGTTGTGTATTCCTAAAGAACATTTTAATACAAGAAAGATAGAAATATTGGTCTTATTGAATAGGAAGTAAATAATTAAAGTCAAAGATTAGCTGCAACTTTGTTTTCACTTCAAAGGAAATAATACATAGGCCAATTTTGCTTAAAACAGCCATAGCATAACTTTCACTGGATTTATCACATTTCAATTCCTTTTAATCAATGGTTCAACCATCATGCCACTTATCACAGATAACCATAATTATAACCCTAGAATGTTGTTTTAGATAAAATCGTTTAGTAAAAATGCCTTTCAAATTTATAAAAAATATATAAATTTAAGAAAGGATTATAATGAACTGTACCACCTATTATACACACAGCACTGTACAATGACAATTCTTCAGTTGATGGTAAGACATGTTTCTTAATACTGAATATGTAAACAATTGAGGATTTTCAAAGTGCGTTCCCTGTAATACTTCTTGAAAGATTATATTTTCACCTTCACTCAGACCAGCCTTAATATTCATAACCTTCTTACTCTGAAGATTACCTTTACTAAAAAGAACAGCTTATCAAAGTCAACCAGACAGAAATAAAACTATATATATATATATATATAAATATACATACAGATACTACCACAAAGACAGACAAGGTATAATCTTTAATGTCCATGATTTGATGCTATGATGAAAAGGTTAAATGATAAAGAAGATGCACACACACCATGACATTTGGGAAATTGGAAAAAGACAACTGACTGTGGCTAAACTGGAAGAGCTTTTGACACTGTGGTTTTGACCATGGATGAGCATATGCTTGAAAAGAACTTGAGGCCCGTCTGTCCACCAGGTACATTACTAAGGACAAAACACAGTAAGGCGACAACTTGGACTATCGCTGCTATCGACGTGAAAATGGTGGACTGCAGGCTGAGAGCAAAATAGAGTGTGGCAAAGAGGGACAAGAAGTAAATGGATGTGAAGACTAGACGTTCAGAAGAAAACAGGTGCTTCAGATGGTTTACTGGGCCCCAAAGAAAAGAGAAACTGGAAAGAATCAAATAAAGGATATTTTATCAAACAAAGCATTGTATAATTTTCTGTCAATAAAACTACTAGCCACTATAATACTGTACATTATTATATCATAGTGAACAAGGTATGTTTCAATATCTCAAAAACATATTTCCACTGATAAGCTAAAAAAATATATGTATACAGGTCTATATATTCAAATTATAATGTATCTGCATTGAGAGATAGAAAGACTGACATATGTATTTCGATACAATACATACAGAGGAATTCATAAATCATGATTTATTTACCTGAGGACAGAAAAAAGGCTTCCAAGGGTGAAAAGCAGGGCAAACTTGCGTGCCTTAAACACAAGCAGGGGGAAGTACATGGCTGCCAGAGAAAAGCAGATGAGGCCCATCAGTACACATGCTAAGAAGCCTAGAATCCTCTGCCTGCGACCCTGAAATATAAACGAAGAGACTTGATGAGAAAAGGATGTAATCCAAGACTAACAATATAATTCATTTTTCCAGTGGTCATGGAGCCCTTGATGCTTTCCTGCATTTCCCTTCTACTTTATTGAAATCATCAATACATGCCTATGTAAAGAATTTTGGCAAATATACATATGTGTATGCACATATGTATATGTGTATGTGTATGTGTATGTGTACGAGTGAGTGTGCGTGTGCGTGTGCGTGTGCGTGTGCGTGTGCGTGTGCGTGTGCGTGTGCGTGTGCGTGTGCGTGTGCTTGTGCTTGTGCGTGTGCGTGTGCGTGTGCGTGTGTGCATGCATATTTGCATTTGCATTTATATCTATACTCATGAACCCATTGTGGACGGGTGTCATGAAATCCGAGACGCAGGAGCTTTGGCCTAACAACAGGCATCATGACGTATATGGCATTCGTGAATTTTGGATCGCTGTGCTAATTTATTGTACTATAAGTAAGAGGTGAGTGATGATGACGAATGCAGTCACAATTACTA
>NW_028234407.1:10102513-10120013 GCF_977035675.1 Penaeus japonicus
TCAAAATGAAGCTGTCTATAACTCTTGCATAATATATATTATTCACAATACAGTGCCAATTAAATATTTTGTTTCTTTTCAACAGAGGATTCATGAGAACAATCACTTTCAAGTAGGGATCAGGCATTTGTGAAAACATCAGCAATGCATCAGTGCTTAAAAAAAGAAAAGAAAAAATATAATTACTGATACAGGCTTTTAGTAAGTATAAAGTATGATTACTTAGCCTCAAAATAACCTCATTTTTGTATTGCTTTATAAATAATGATACTGCAATAGCACGTGAAACTGAAGAATATGATCCCACAAAAAACTTGTTTTAATTTGCCTTTTTACTCACCCTAAAAAAAAATGTGTTATTTCCTAAATAAACGTCTATCATTACACTAAAAATTGTTAGTTTTCTAGTGTAAGTTTTTTTCACCTATTAAAAGGTGAGGTAATATCTTTGGTGGCATTATGTTGTCTTTTTCCTGAAAGTCGATAGCTCTTTGTGCTTCAAAACCTAACACGGTAAACAAAGATTCCTAGAAACTTCTAAAAGAATAAGATGACTTTAAGAAATCTCTAAGCTAAACTTTGATGCATTATCCAATATCACATTAAAGCATATGGAAGAGGAATGATCAGTCATGTATGAAAAATGAACACTGATATTACCATCATACATTTTTTGAAAATCACAATAAACTCAGGTTATAGTCAATTAAAGTAACCGGAAATTAATTCATTCAGATGCAGCTATGTAGAATATGTAAATACATAAAAAACAATAATTTTATTTATATTTACTATTCATTGTGAAGTTACGGCAAAAACATCCGAAACTGTAAATTTTCCCAAGAATAGTGGAAAAAGTATCATTTGTGAAGTATGGAGTAACACTAGTACAAGTTTTAACCTTCAAATTTTCTATTCCATAAATACATAACACACAGACTGGCCTAATCAGCATTCATCAGAAAGACTGGTACACAAGCAATAATCTTGTATACAGTCACCTGTTGACTTTCTGAAAACGACAAATGTATTGTGCCAGCATTCCATAATAAAGTTGTTAAAACTAATATTTCTGGCAAAAGAATGAGAATACCATTTTATATATATAAAATCATATATATATATATATATATGAAAAAAAAAAACAATATATATGAAAAAAGTTTAAACACTCTTTACGAATATAAAAAAGCAGCAATATCCCCTTTCTTAAACAAACAAATAAGCCTTACCTTAAGTCATGACTCTCATTCATGAGGCAAAGGACAGGCAGGGGATAGTTGAGAAAATAACAATCAGCTGTTTACAAAATTATTTCTTCTTTTAGCGATTTTTTTTTTTTTATATAAATATTCATAAACCTGATTATAAACCAACAGTAGATTTTCATCAGTGTCCTTTAATTAAATGCTTGTTCAGATCTGAATCATAGAGGTAATACTGTATTATCATATGGATTCACAGATTTCCCATGGAAAATAAATCATCTTGAGGTAGAAGGCATTTCACTTCAAAAATCAAGAACCTTCTTCATTTCTCAAAAATCACTTAAAGCTTCTGTTTAAAAAATCACTTACCATTTCTGCAACTGTTTGTACAGAAATAGGAAGCCCATGAGGCAATTATACTTTCAAAAACTCATCAGATAACAATATTCAACAGCAGCTGAGCAGAGGACATTGATAACACAATATATAACTAATATAAATATTGCTACTTATAAAATACTACCCAGAAGTCTCACTGAAGATGCAGAGGATATTGTAGATAGTTTTCACTACTCTTCACTTTGCTTTACTTTGCCTGCAAAAAGAGATAAAAATTAGGCTTTAAATCATGTGAAACTACTCAAGCATATTACCATCAACTAGCCATCATTTATTGAAACATATAATTTAAAAAATCAAGAGTTTCTTCTGGTGTTTTTCAATGGTATTAATTTCTGAGGAAAATGCACCTATTTCTCATATCATACAGAAGTAAACCAAGAAAATTCTCTCGTAGACCTCTTGTTTGTCAGCTCACCTCTGGTTGGCCAGGAGTATCATGTTTTGAACAGCCGAGAGAGTAGACTGTGGGTTCTGACCTGTTACCACACCAGCATTAACCACAATGTGAACACTGGATGGCGCCCCTGTGGAAAATATTCCGGCTCTATCCAGTATGGCATCACCAGGGATCATGGGTAATGAGGAGAAATAGGAAGCTGCTGTTACCTCAGCCAAGGAAGACTGGAAGGAACACAAAAAGGTAACATTATATCAATGTACTACATTTGGGCTTAATCCAGAAAAAATACATAGCTTTTCAAATACATATAGTCCAATCCGACAGTAGAAAACTAAATTAAAAATTAATTTGATTATTGTGGTCTTTTCACTTTAACCTCTTCAACTTTTCCTCAATGAACATTTCCTAATTTTCACAGGTATCATATATACTTTACATGTGGAAAAATATTACTAAGACTAAAGTTTTCAAAAAATGATGAAAACCACAAATTCTTACCCCTGTTAAAGCTATATCTCTGAACACCCAGTGCTGAGAATCAGTTCTTACAGCTGATAACAATGCACAGACACCAAGACCAACAGCACACACTGGCTCTGTATCAAACAATAAACTCATTATATTCAAGTAACAATCTTTTGCAAACAGTATTTTTATACATCATATCTGAAGTACTTTTACTTTTCTAAAAAAAAAAAAAAATGATAACTACAACACTTACTGCGTTCTGAGAGACAATGGATAAGGATTCTGCCTAAAGTTTCACTAGCTGCTAGATCTTCAGTTGCACCTGGACTGTGTGGTACTACAATGCATGAATACTGGCCACCTGTAAAATATAGTCTTCATAAGTTTCTTTACATATAAGACAGGTACTAATTTTATTATAGTTGATAACTAAAATCCACATAATGGTTCTGAAATATAACTTTCTAGTATTGCCACCAACAAACATTTACCTTCTACATCTGCAAGTGACTTTGGTACCAACAGATTCTTTGCTGTGATGTCATTAAGCCAACGATTACTCTGGTCATCCTTGTCCACAAAGACTGGTGCTGCTGCCTGCATACAGAGACCATTTAAAATATTATACAACTCTATGATATATGCCTTAAACTCAACATTTTAATGAAAAGTTTATTTTGATCTAACCATAAAATTAGTATGAAATGATGTCATCAAATACTGCAATCTGCTGCTGACATCATAAGTGATTTCAAAAGATCCCTCCTACATCTGCATTATAATGGACAATGCAATGCTGAATAACTTTTACTGTAGATCATATCAGTAATGCAATATCATAAGGTGGAAGATAAAAAAGTCATTTTCACTTACAAAAATAGTCAACTTTTGGTTATTCTGCTACTACTACTTATTTACCTACGACAAAGATCAAACTGTGAATATTTTGCCTCTATCAAAACAATCAATCATATTGATACAGGTAGCAATGAAAAATAATCAAATGTGAATAACTTTCATACTGCATGAACTATTGTGAAAGGAAACATTTCAGTCTCACTAGTGACAAGAATCAAATTTCAAAAGGAACCTTACATCAGGAGTAGCTATTTGTATGCTAAAGGCTGACTGTGTCAACTTGTAGCATTGGAGGAAGGATGGAGCCGACACACCTGTAAGTAAATAAAATTTATCGGTGATGATGATAAGTACTTTCTTTGTTTACTGAAAATTTTCCAAGTATACAATAACCATTTTTTTAAAGAAATATATAATTTGCCTAATTTTCTGGGGATAACTCATGGCACACAATACCACAAAAATGTCTAGAGTGAAACTAAGCAAACTTCGGGAAAAAAATTGAACTTTCTGAGACCTAAAAATAAATTAAAAGTTGCTAAAAAAAATGGTGTTATATTAAGGCAAACTATAAATCAATTATATTTCCTTAATAGTATCCTTAACAAATATAAATCAAATACAATGCAATAACCTTATTTTGAAAGGAACATCAAATATCAGGAGTTTATAGAGGTTGACTTTCATTAGAAAAAGCCCCCTCAAAATATTCTAAGGGGGGATCAGAAGGCTCAGGCGAGGTCCTCATGACCAAAAGGTCTTAAAAATGCATATCTCTTAATGGCCAAAATTGGTATTTCAGCTTGAAAAATGTCAGTCTCTTTCAATCAAAATATATCACAATATTACCTTTTAATGAATTTTCATCAAATTTACCATATATCTTAAAAGGAAATTACTAGAAATTGTAAAATAAAACAATAATTACAATTAATTACCAAACCTTTTATCTATAGGTTTAGTTCAACTCATACTCTGGGATAACTTGAACATAAAAAAAACAGAAACTACAGTTGTAAAGGAAAAAATATCTTGATATTGCAGCAAAGCAAAATTTTAGTTCAGCTTATTGCAAAAATGAAATCTTAAATTCATATTTCTTAGTTATCAGACCTCAACAAATATGATATTACTGTTCACCTCTATCAAATTTGCTAATGCAAATCTGTAAAATATCTACTAGGGATTTTGTTCCTTCAAAGATGAATAAACAGATGGTTAACTTTAATTTGAAATATAATATAGCCACAGTAGGAATTATATAAAAGTTATGATGTTCCAAACTCTTCAGAAGAAAATACAAACATCACATTTATTTTGTTCCTAGCATGGCTTTTTAATTTATTTTTATTATTTTAACAGATGATTTTCCAAATCTTCCACCCAGTTACAACCTTATGACCTTATAAATATTTACCATGAGATATATATATATTAACAGTTCAGTATTTCACAAACTTACATTTAGTGAAACAGCATTTAAATTTTCATATCAATATTGAATATAAAAGCATTTGCTATTGCTGTCTTCTCTCCTACATTAGTTCAAAATATTCACTTGGACAAGAAATCAGTCCATATGGATCACTTGACAATATATAGGTACTTATCATATTTCCTTTTTTTTAAACATGTCAGACAATCAAATTATTTTTACTTTGTATCTATGCCTCAAGGCTCAATTTACATTTTTAAATACTAATGCTTATTAATGTCACAATTAAACTGGTCAATTTGTACTTTGTAACTTAACTGTGACTGCCATTGTACTTGAATAAGTCCATTCACCTACCAATGCCTTGTGTACCTTTTGCCAGTGTGGTAATAAGAAATTTTACGCTAGTTGTCAAGCATCATGTGTATTGTAGAATTTTTCATTTGTTAGTTAAAATACAACCTGGCAAATTAACAATATGCACTATTAACCCATTCCCGACGGGGGAATTCTAGCCTTGAATGTCCAAATGCCGGGGCGTTCGAATTATTAGGCCTAAATCAATTGAATGGCTGGCACAATACTGTGCCGCCCGGCTGGGGTTTGATGCGCTTGCGCGGTTCGGTGTACTACCCGTCGTCCTGGATTAACCCACTCTGGACGGGTGGTACAGTACTGTACCGCTCATTCAAAAGCCCAGTGGCCGGGCGGCACAGTGTTGTGCCAGCCATTCAATTGATTTAGGCCTAATAATTTGAACGCCCCAGCATTGTGACATTCAAGGCTAGAATTCCCCCGTCGTGGATGGGTTAAACTCTGCTCTGACATTTTCTCCCTGTGGAATATCTCAATGGAGAACCAGCAAGAGACAAGGAGCGCATACAGTGAGGTACAGTGACATATGACTAGATAATAAGGGAGCATCTTGTAGTTAGAGTAGGTAAATACAGCAAGAGAGATAACTGACAAAATAAAGGTGCACAATCTCCTATCTCAACCCATCCACGACGGGGGAATTCTAGCCTTGAATGTCCAAATCCCGGGGCGTTCGAATTATTAGGCCTAAATCAATTGAATGGCTGGCACAATACTGTGCCGCCCAGCCACTGGGCTTTTGAATGCGCGGTACAATACTGTACCACCCGTCCTGTGTGGGTTAACCCATTAGCAGTGGATGGCATGATATGCTGCAAAGGCAGAGTCGGTCATAGACGCGAATGGCACCGTGCCAGACAATGTAAACCAGCCATCCTACTGCATAAATATTTATTTAAAACCGCGACCAATGGGTTAAATTCGGAAGAAAAAATCTTCACAAAATGAAAGCTTTTCATGAAGGTGTTCTTCCAAAAACATCCTCTGTTCCATTCATGAAAAATAGGGTATTAGCTCATCTATAATTAATTTTATTTAGTTTTTATCTATCACAGGTAGTGTGAAGAATTACCTATATAAATATAACAATATCTTTATCCTTTACTCCTTGCCAATTTTGTTATAACATACACTTAAAATGCTATCAATCATAGATTTTCTTTATGCAGCATTAACTATTGTAATAATCATCCAGAATAAGACAAGATCAAGCAATACTATGGCCTGTGTTATGCACTCCAGCAAAGGCCAACAAAAAACAGTATATTTACGCAAGTAAAAGCTTGAATTACATTTCTGTTTCACGATCCCTTGCCACGTAGCTCTACAAGCTTGATCTTGCCAGAACATATATAGTGAATATTTTTCAAACCCCTGCCTGAGGACGGAGCAGAGGCCAAAGCAGCACTTGTTGCGTTGATCCGCACACTTTTATAATATATTATGTACAAAAAAAAGATTCTGGAATCGCAAAAATCTTTAAAAAATAATACAGTCAGGTATGAAAATTAATCTGTAAAAAACAGAGGTAAGCCCAAAATTATTAATAGTAGTTAGTGCATGTACGCATCAGGTGCTGCGACCTTGCCGTCTCCCACTGAATAACAAACTTCTACCATATACTGTATATTCTGGTGCGATAAAGCTTGCAGCAATTTACTATGTTAATAAAAGAGAAGTCTAAGCTCTACTTCACCAGAATGCTCATAGATCTTTTTTTTTCTTTGCTGGAGCGTAAAGTGAAAGCACCATGGCATCACTAGATGCTGTTCCATGCTAAACAATCACTATTGTTTTATGTTTTTTTAAGACACATCATTTTTTCTGTATCACAGATTCAGGTCATATAAAAGAAAACAGCAAGCTTTCAAGTAGCATTAATCTACAGCTTCCTACACCATATGTCCTGTTATTTTATCAAGCTATTAAAATACAGTGGGTCATAAGGTAAAGGTAGACAGACATAAGTATGTGAAAATAATTCACTGACACCGTCCACCATAAAAATGTTTGCTTGCTGGCTAGCTCCAAGTACAGCCACTGGTGCAGACATAATTTTTACAAATGTCACAAAACGAACACACCACAAACGAGGATAATACCACCACCACTACTACTAATCATCACTACAGCAACCTGTTATCCACACTATAACAAGACTACCAGCCAAGCAAATCATCACCAATCCAGCCAATAGCCATTACCAAGTCTCGATGCCGACAGCACAATCAAGCACTCCTGCTTCGCCATGTCCGCCCTGTGGCTCACGACAGGAGAGGGAAAAGAGGCAGGCAGGAGGAGGGAGCCAGAGGGGCGCGAGTGTCACTCTGCCTCGCCATTGTTTCTTATCTCAGGAGGCCGAGCTGCAGATTACACACTGTGGTGCCGCTCTTATGATGCTCGTCCGGGAAGACTGAGAGGGAATTTAGTCCATGGAATGCTTGGGAATGGCGTAATGCGAGGAATGAAGGAGCGATGGTGTGCGAGTTTGTGGATGGAGTCGCCCTCTCCCGAGATGCTACTGGTCGCTATAAATCGTGGTTTATGTTCCGGGTTTTAGGAAGTGTGTTATAATGACATTGGTATTGTTAGGACACCATATATAGAGTCCAAATGCCATTGTATATACTTGGTCGAATATATCTGTCAACTGTGTCTGTAAAACGAGGGTAACTAAAGTCAAGGGAATTCAGAATTGACATTTAGTTATTACTGTTTCTCTATACATACTATTTATTTATCTTTATTCTTATATTCATTAATTTATCTTTAATCTTATATTCATTCATTTATTCTTTATCATTCTCAGAGCATGAAGAATAAGAAGTACGTCATTGAGAAATACACAAATATGCGTTGGTCGCTCGAATGCACTTCTGTCAAATGAAGCGAAAACTCAGGCTTTGCCGGATTCCATTTCTAAAAGATCGCTGTTTTTTCTACTAGTAGGTGAGAGACGCAATAGATTAGATAATTTATGACAAGGCGCACTCATTATGTGTATGCACAACAACAATTGTTAGTGAAAAATGTGTGTGTGTGTGTGTGTGTGTGTGTGTGTGTGTGTGTGTGTGTGTGTGTGTGTGTGTGTGTGTGTGTGTGTGTGTGTGTGTGTGTGTGTGTGTGTGTGTTGTGTTGTGTGTGTGTGTGTGTGTGTGTTGTGTGTGTGTGTGTGTGTGTTGTGTTGTGTGTGTGTGTGTAGTATATGTGTGTGTGTGTGTAGTGTGTGTGTGTAGTATGTGTGTATGTATAGTATGTGTGTGTGTGTGTGTAGTGTGTCTGTGTAGTATGTGTGTTTGTGTGTGTGTGTGTGTGTGTAGTGTGTCTGTGTAGTATGTGTGTGTGTGTCTGTGTGTGTGTGTGTGTGTGTATGTGTAGTGTGTCTGTGTGTGTGCGTGTGCGTGTGCGTGTGCGTGTGTGCGTGTGTGTGTGTGTGGGGGGGGGGGTACATGTGAGTGAAGAACAAGGGTCAGAGGGACCCATCTTTAAATTATCATTTAACTTTGGGATGTGTTATTTTGAAACTATTTTTGTAAATATATTTACTATTTTTTGTAGTAAATGTTACCCTTACGATTGTCATTATTATTATTGATTTACTGTTTTCATCTTTGTTATTGGTATCATTTTTATTAAATATATTATTGCCACTATTTGTTTTTGTTATAGTTATCATGATAATGAAATGATTACTATTTGTCATCAGCATATCATTATCATCATTTTTATCATAGTTTTCAGTATTTATGTTATAGGTATCATCTTTCATTTTTCTTTTTTAGATCATCATTACTATCTTTAGAAGAAATGAAAAAAAAGGTCATTGTAGTATTAGTAGTACTAGTAGCCTTAGTGCAAGCAAGCCCAGCATAGCATTTGTTCTGCAAATCTGGCTTATCCTTGTCATTGGTAGTGTTACTATATATTTGTTCATTTAATTTCTAAATTTGACTTTTAAAGACGATTTTACCGTTTTTCTCTGATGTCCAACTTTTAGCATTATCTTCCTTTCCTCTTATTCGTATCTATTTTCGATGATGTGTATTGACTTGCATTTTCACTTTTATTTTTATATACGATTGTTATAATAATTTAGGATGTTACTTCAACAATTATTATCATTGTTAACAGTATTTTGGTGATCATCATTATTATTAACTGATAATTTTCTTCTATTCATCTTTTTCAGTATCATTACCATTTCTACTGCAAACCACAAAAGTAACCGTTTCCATTTAAGGAAGAAAAAAAAAAAGTCCACTGTATTGTTTACCTATAATGTATAGATTAATAAACTATTGCATTTTTTCATCTCCCTTTAAAAGTGATGTGCATGGCCTTGGTTGTCATCAATTTACATTACTTCCACTCCTATCAGGATTATATTAGTATGTTAAAATTTGCTAATTTTAGTCTCATTCTACTGACTAATCAGTCAACCAAGCTGATCTGATTGCAGTTGTTTCTTTTCTATTTTCTTGCATCCTATTATTAATCAGATTCATGTCTTTTCATTGGAGTAATTTCAGGATTCTCTTCATTATATGACTAAGGATATGGATTTTGCATGTGTTTATGTATAGGCTAACATACATACATAGCATTTTTAGTCTTCTTGCTCATTCTCTTAAAAGTGGTAACCAGTATCTTCAGTCTATTTCCATATTTACAGATAATTATAGTATCATCCAAGGGCTTGCACCTTCAGATATTTTGCTTATTATTTTTTCAGATTTTTGTACTGGTACTTACATATATTGTAGCCTTTTTGAAAGTACACAGTTCCTTGTACTATTATTTTACTTTCCATAGAAGACAAAGGTTCTTCATTAGACAACAGCATATTTCACTGCTTGTCATCAAATTTCTAAAGGGTTATTGCTAAAGTAAAACCAGGGGACTGCCATAGCAGATCATTTATTGTTAATATTCTATTTCCACATTTACACTTAAAAGATAAAGACAATTCTATAAACAAAAATTAAGGAAAATGAGTGACACAAATCAAACAAGTAATGATCTGACAGGTTGGTATGGCTTCTTTAATGATGATATACAGAACACAAGGGTGGAACACCAAATGGTAAGATGGTTAAGGTATGAAATAAGTTCTAAATGATGGATCGTCCTCTCATCGTGCTTCAATCAAGACCTGCTGGATGTTTAAATAATCATCTAATAACACTAAAGTGTTTCTTGGAACTTGAGAGGCTCCAAACCTTGAAGTTTCCGAAGTAAGCAATTAATAACACTGAAAAGCACAATACTGTGTCGATCCAAAATCGTCCAAACTTATTTCTTTTCCTTATCCACAACTTGGCATACAACACATTCATCAATGGCCTTCTAAGAACATAATGGTCAATTTTGCTTCAGCATACTTCAAAAGAGCTGTTTTGAGAAAAGAATATCTTAGGAAATTCTAGCACTCACTCCAGCAAACTGATTAGTGACCTTATCCACTATATTTTTTCCCTACTGCAAGAGTGCAACAGCCATAATTCCTGAAGGGTGATCAGTTTTCCTCAAGTTTAGTTTGTTAACCATTCCCTTGCCACTCTCACAAAGCATCACATTAGAGTAAGTTTACAATATTCCAAACAGCTTTCTTTTCGTCAACCAGCAAATAGGCACTGGGGAGGGGGAGAGAGCAATGATGTTATGATGAAAGAAAACTGTATTTGTTCAACAGCAAATTCTATTACCTGATTCTAGTAGTGAAATTCTCTGAAGAAAGAGATAGGGAGAAACTGGTATATAGGGTCAGGTAGCACATTGGACATTTCAGTGATATACAGGAAACCAAGACAATACATTGGTTGATGCAAATATGGAAGAAATGTTATGATTTGCAAGCTATCTCCTAAAATTGATGAACCCTAATAGAGGTAAATTGTTTTACTTATTTATGAATCAGAAAGTAACATTCAGTCCTCCACTTTACTTAAGTTCACTGCAATTTAAGTCGATTCCTCATGCGAAAGATAAAAATGACACCACAGCTCCTGGAATGTAATGCAATAAAAAATAAAAGACAAAAAATACAAGAAAAACTAGAGAAGACCCATGTAAGGCAAGAAGTCATAAGTCTTTCTAAAGGAATGCACTCCTCCACCTTCTCCTACCAGATATTGTGTCTGGCAGGGAAGGGATGTCAAACCCCAAGTTGCTTCCATTTAAGCATGTGAAATAATTAATGATACAAAACAATTTGATATCATATGGACGAAAAGAATCATTCTGACTCCACAACTATGCTCACCGATCTCAACGCATAGCAAATACTTATTTTCACACAGCAAGAATACACAGGTGTGTTGTACCGGATGTAATGTCACTGGGACTACTAAAGTCTGGGCGGCCATCATTGCAGGATTACAAAATGGTACCTGCAACTGCAATGACAGTTAATGTACAAACTTCAATTATTATGGACTTCTACCAAGGTCACAAAAGGCTTACCCCACTGTCATTTAATATTTAAAGTAAGCCAAAATCCCTAATTCTAGGTCACATTATACCTGGGGCATTTTGTGTTTTCATGAAGAAAAGACATTGAGCAGTTTCTCCTACTATCAAAATAGAAATGGTGGCTTAGAAGCAACTGAGTCATAGTCCATCCATGTAAGCAAAAATAATAAAAGCATTGACTGTGATATATTTTAACACTGCTTCAGACCCACCAAACAAAAGGTTATACATGTTTATGTCTTTACAAGGCTTATACACTTACTCATTTATCATGACTGCCAGTATAGCCTAATAATACATAGCGGCTTATCTACTGTTAGCCTTCTTATAATACAGAGAATCTGTTTGGAGAACACAACCTCTGGAAGCTGGATGATAGAATCTCCTGACTTGACACCTGTACAAGCATTGATGATATCTGGTCAACTATCAGGCTCTTTCATCCACCTATCTGGCAGATGGAGTACTCTCCAAGCAGACTTAATTATCATCTCACAGCATCTTGGGTTCCTAACACCTAGGGTGAGACAGCACCGAAATAAAACTTTAATGGGATGATGGAAAAGGTTGATTGCTTGTGGAACAGGGAAAGGTTCAGATGGTAAGAAATCAATTAATGTAAATGAGCATGCTAACTCTCTGCTCAGTACTACAAGAAACTATTAAAAGTAATCAACAGAGTTTGGCTTAGCTTATCATGAAATGATAACAAGCATTTGTTTATGTATTCCTGTGATAACCTAGGAGCAGTGAGAGATGAGGACTGAATGATGTGAGCCTGAGGTAGGATGAAATCATGATAGATGATTTTTTGAGAAGATATGGATGAGTGAAGCTGATGCAGAAAAATAAAGTTCATTAAATTAACAAAAGTGATGAAGTTTGTTTCTTACCTATACATCTTTTAAATGGGATGATGTTAAATTTATGTCATTTGCACAATTATGTATGCAATATGAACTCTTGCATGATATGGAGAGAGAGAGAAATGAAAAGAATCATGGTTTAGCAGAGTGCTTAAACTTGCAGGGTTCTCATGACTGGTGTTCATTGTACATAGATATTTTCACAGTACATTAGTGCCTCTTTCCTGATTCAAATGGCTGAAGCCAAATCAAGGAAATGGAAATGAGGCATCAAAAACTGAGAGGACCCCTGTTTTTTGTACCCCTGTAATGTCACCTTAACCTCTTCCACCAACTTCTCTGTTACCTGCTCTGCTAGGGTGAGCAGAATAAAGGGGCCACCAAGTGTTTAGCAGAAGAGTCTCACAGAGACAGTCATTTCCCTCTCATACTGCATTTGTGTATTCTGCACAATGGAACAATTTAAGGAAAAGGAAAAGGAGCAAGAGCAGGAGCAACTGTTCACACACTTGCTAAGGCTCGGATTTCTATTTCATGGATTTGAGTTCTACACTACAAATTTGGTAAAATGTGTTAGATGGCAACAAAGGTGAGTGAAAAGTAGGGATGAGACAGGCTAGGCTGGGTGGTATGGAGATTTTCAAGCTCAAAGGCAATGAAGATACATAGAGGAAAATTGCACTGGAGGATAATGAAAGCCAAGAGAAAGAGAAATGTAACAACTGGGCCTACCAACAGCACAGATAAATTAAAATAAAACATGGGATACAACAGTGGGAAAAGGAGTCCAATAGTAATTTGCAGGGTAGAAAGGGTCAACGTGGGAGGACTGTGGTGTTACAGGAGTGGGAGGGGGAATCTACCAAAGGATCTTGTCAATATATCACTGGATTATGTATTACAACAAAGCCCTTTGGTGATGTGATCTACTCAACTGAGCCCAAATGTAAGAAATCTAACAAGTCTCTTACCTTCTATTGAAGCAAAATAAGCCTCTTAGAAAGACTACAAGTTACAGATTTTAACATATGTATGATGCTCAGATATCACTACCTCTCATAGATAGGGCTCTTGCTACTAGTTACAAAACATACATGCAGACATTCATGTGATGGTGAAATTGGCCTCGCTGTACTTACTATATACCCTGCAGAGCATGGAATCTTATAAGGATCAATTTATGGCAATTTCATTGACATATCTAAACCAGCAATAGGTTGGGGAATTGGAAGTAATATTCCTAAAATATGGTACAACATAATCTTGCAATAAACTCTGGTTATAACTATCTGAATATAGTAACACAACATATTCCACATGGGGGACTAACACTATCTGTTAAAATGTTTATTACCTACACTTTATTCCTTAAATCATTGCAGTACTATCTATACCAAGTTATTTAGAGTTCATCTAGGGCATTTGTTAGAATTAGACTCCCATTAAATGTTTTCTGATGCAAGTTATTAGCAACCATTTACCATCCTGCTCTTTCACGTAACTCTTTATGTTTTCTATGACACAAAAAAATACCCCTCTAACAAGGGATTCCTTTTGAAAGTCTTTTGGTCTGAACAGAATATGTTAGCAGACAACCATAATAATGACTACCCTATGGTCTATGCCACTCCTATCGTCACAGGTATAAGTCGACAAGGAGATTCACCATCACTCTTTATACTCCCTCTGTGATAAGGGATGAGCATATGGGCATGCCTATTTTATAACAAATGGGTAATCACAACCTCTCAGACAAAAGGTAAACAGACAAAAAAATTTAGAAAAAATCACAGTAATGACTCAATCTCTGAAGAAAAAAATTCAGACAAGGCAAACATTCCCTACAACCTATGCAGATCAACAAATTATAGGAAATATCAACATGACCGGAATTTGGAAATTTATGCCTCTCATTCCTTTCATTTCTCACCATCACCTATATACATATATACTATATTGCTGAAATCTTGGTATAAAATGAGATGCTAAATAAGCCCGGGTGGGAATATTTGAACTCTTGGTTTACCTGTTTGATGCATCGAATGCTATGCTTGCCTCCCATTCACAACAAATAATCTCACTTACACAGCTAACACCACAGTCAACTTATAAACAACACCTATAAGAATGGGAAGAGTAAAAGTTTCTTGATATGGCCCATAGCTGCATAGAAGGTATAATTCATCTGTTACATTTAAGTAGATTCACACCTAAACTTCACACTTTATAGCATGCAAACTTCCCCATATGATGGCAAACAGACATGCCCACAGACCAAAGTTGTTTTCAATGCACTGGTTGTGTAAATGCCAAAATCAGATGACTGCAGTTATACTTGCATGATGCCCTACTGCATCAATTTATCAAATCTTAGGGTTGATCATTTGCTATAATATGACCTGCACTGGTTCAAATAAACTTCCACTTTTTTCTTCAAACATGGAAGTCTAAAACATCCGTTAAGCTTTACAACGCCACATATTTGGATGGTCAAACCATATATCAAATAATTTCTAAGGTATTACCAAGTCCTGACAGGATTATTTACCTGAAATCTCTTTTTAAAATATCATAAAATCTATCACTGTCCATCATCACATTGGAATAGATATGATTCACAATTTCATGGACATAAAAGAAAGAAAGAAAAAAAAAAAGAAAGTACTGTGAGTTATGAGTAGGGTACAACCTATTTCATAAATTCCCATGACGCTTTTCTATTTCTCAAACATCTGGCATAGACAACTGACTTTAAGTTAGTTTTAAAACAAAAATAAAATTAATCACAATGAAGCTCATTAAATATTCCCCTTTGGCTTACGATACGGGAGCAAAAAGTCAGTCCATTCTTCATTTATTTATATACCTAAACAATCTACTATTCCATTAGAAGGGTTTCCTAAATCATTTATTAATTACATTTCCTTCACAATATCAGGCAAGTAAACAAAAATTTGACAAAACAAATAATAAAAATAAATAAATGAATAAAAATATGATAGGAAAGAAAAATAACATGAATAAGAATAATAAAAGATAAACATCCTGAGTTGCGATGGATTTTTCCAAGTCCTGATAGGATATTTCGGCACCATTTTCAAACCTGGCCAACGTGCAAGGCGGCTCAGAGCCCTAATGGAGAATGGCCTCGTAAAAGTGCCATCATAATAATCATCCACAATGATTCTTTACTTCCCCCTACATATTTTTTTTTTTTAAGATTTTTAATTTTTTTTTATTTCTCATTTATTGTATATTACTGAAATCTTTGTAATTACTTCATTCTGCTTTTCTCTATTCTTCTCCATTTTTTTTTTTTTTTTAATATCCTTCTTTATCTTTGAATAACTATCTCTTTTAGAGAAAGGAGATCATCAGCATCTAACTGGTGGTGGCTGCTAACTCTGGGGACGTTGTGAGATAATCATCAGCTCGCTTGTGGTCACTCAGTGCCTTGATTGTGTACTGATCATGGGGTAGCTCACTCTTCCTTCGCAGTAAAGGTTTTTCCTTATTGCGCACCTTTTTCACCTGCTGTTGAGAAAGAGAGAGATAATCTTTTTTAAATACTTGTGTACATGTTAAGAATATAATAATGGATGTGAGTGAAATTCTCTTCTAACTTTTTTTCTCTTCTTTTCTTTTTTTCTTGGTTATCAGAAATTATTATAATAAAGGATAATGAACAAAGGAAATACAGAAGTAATGAAATGTGCTGGAAAAAATAATAAAAATAAAAATATCAGTAGTTATAATACTAATAATATTAATAAACATGCTCATAATATCATAACAAATAAATGAGAGCAATAATAATAAGGAAAATAATTATAATAATAAGAGTAATAGCATCCATAATAATAATAATAATAATAATAATAATAATAATAATAATAAAAATAATTTCTATTATCATTTTCATCAGAACAATAACAATAATACTAGCAACAATAATATGGTTACAACTGTAATTGCAACAATAATGATCTTACGAGTAATAAAATAAAACTATAAAAATTATAAATATTTCATTCAATACTTTAAATACTATTTCACTAATAATAAATAATAATATGAGGTATCTTTACCATTATCATCATAATCATTCATAATTTGAAACTATGCCTACACTAATAATAAAAAATAAATCAATAAAATAAAATAATATTAATAAAATTAATAACAACAACAAAAATAATAATGCCAATATCATCAGTTATAATACAGCAAAAGTAATGACAATGATAATAATTATTACTGCTATTATCATTAGTATTAACCAATTACGGACAGGTTGCTACATGATGTCATGTGCGTTTTTGACCATATGCAACGCTTGTAAGGTGCCACTGCCTTTTTGGCTGATTTGTGGAGTGGCACTAAATAGTGAAAAGATGGTAAAGTGTATATAGTTCCCCTTTCCTTTCAACTTAGGTCCTCTTAAAATCTTCAGTACTCTAATGTATAAATGTGCAAGAGTTGGGTGGGAAAGCCAGTTGCGAAGAACATCTCCACCAAACCTACTGAGTGGCAGCTCCACATGAATTATATAGGTCTGTCCAAAATAGGTTAACATTACTAACTACTATCATTGGTAATAATATCATTTTTATCACTATCATCAGTAATAATTACTGTTTTTAAGGTTGTTAACAAATATTCAAGTAAGTACCAACTTTCTCATATCAATAGAAAAACAACATTATGTAACTGTAACAATGGCATTACTAGTAAACATAAAAAAGGAAAGAAAAAGAAATATAGCCAAAGTTACCCATAAAATATACTACATACTAAAACAGCAACAAAAAAACAGATGATAATAATGGTGATGTAGTAAACCAGATGATTATGATAATGATGATGACGATGAAAATATGACATTAGTGGTATTAACCCATTGCATACGGGTGTCAAGACATCATGTCAGCATTGATTAGGCCTAAGAGACAGGTGTCAATGCATACATGATGTGACATCAGGATCTGCTCACAGATGAAGCGCGCACAAAGTCATA
>NW_028234407.1:10135013-10137513 GCF_977035675.1 Penaeus japonicus
CAACAAAAATATTGATAAAACTGTATATAATTCTGAACTTACTTATTCCAATGTGACTTGGAATTCTTATAAAGTGCTGGAAACATGATAGGGAGAATGGTTTGCGCATTGTCACTGATTAATGACAATATATATTCATTATTCCAATAGTAGAGAGCTCTTTCTGCAACCTGAAACGAGGCAGAGAAAAAAAAAATGAAGTTTTTGAAAATTCCCAATTATTTTCTTGGCATTTTTCTCCAAGTATAATTCTTTTACCGGACCGTTCCAAAACCAAAAAATACAACTTACTTGAAAGTGTGGCGAAGATACACATTTGGACAGCTGGCGAAACAATGGAACCATCACTTTCACAAATTCATTTGGTTCAATCACATCAAGAATTTCCTCTAACTCATTCAAGAACATCACCTGCAAAAAAAAATTATAACATATAATACACATGGTGACAGGAAATTCAATCTGACTTCACAGAGTGAGTAGGAATGAAAATACACAGTACACATTAACAAAACAAATAGTAAAAAATATTCTACACATTAATGACAAACATACCTCCTTGGGACTATGGACTTTTGGCCAAAACTTGAGCAGGGAGATGATAACAGGCTCTGTTAACGAGGGGTCTTTTTCCAGAAACTGGACAACACAGTAGGCCAACTGAGGATGGTACACACTCAAGGACTTGACCTTGTGAAGTGGCAATAGTACTTTCAAGAGGAAAACTTTATGCTCCTCTTTAAGTGGTAGTGCAAACCCATTGATGATACTGCAAAGAAACATAAGTAAGGTTGTTATCAACTAATCAATACGGTATTGCATTCAATTCATTAATTAAAACTAATTGGAATATAAACAAATTAAGTCTATCAAGCAAAACTGTCAAATTTATCAAGGCAAAAATGTTCATATTCCAAAATCAAGAAATATAAATAATAATAACAACAAATAAAAAATAACTTACCTTCCTAAAATTTCTAATAACTCTGCCACACCATTATGATGTTCTGTCTCATAAATGAACCTGAAAAAAACATTGAGCATTTCATGTAACCATAGCCTATATTGGGTAAATGCTTATCACAGGTATTGTTAAACACTGTTGACCAGTATTTTGAAAGAATGTCCTTGGAAAATTACTTACTTGTAAAATATATTGTTGATTTGCTTGCGAATAAATGCTCTCAAACCTAGGAACTTGCCATATATTCTGTGTAGGGTAGTCTTCAAGAAATCTCTTTCTCTTGGATCTTCAGAATCAAACAGCTCTAATAGCTGTTCAAAATGGGAAAAAATATAAATATTTTTATTCTGTATTTCCTCAGGTACAAACATGACAATCAAACAATATAAAAATGAAGTGGGGGGGAGAAAAAAGAGAGAGAGAGAGAGAGAGAGAGAGAGAGAGAGAGAGAGAGAGAGAGAGAGAGAGAGAGAGAGAGAGAGAGAGAGAGAGAGAGAGAGAGAGAGAGAGAGAGAATATCACAATATTTACCTGCAGCACAAATTTCTGGTCAATGAAACGTTTGGCGATGGAGGGCTGGAAGTCAGGGCTCTCGAGGAACCTCAGGAAAAATTCATACACCAGCTGTAGGTGAGGCCATGCAGCTTCCAAGGTAGGTTCATCCTCTTCTGGGTCGAACTCTGCTCCTACGGGAAAGCCAAGTCAGGTCATGGGAGACTTTTTGAACAATAAAAGAAAAGGGTGTACAAAACAACTGAAATCAAAGTTATTAACAAAATTGTAAAATGATAATAATAATATGAGTATTTTTTTGAGTTTCCATATGTCAGGTTAACCTAATGATTTGATAAATGTCCACTATAGTTTTGTATTATAATCTCTTTAACAAATAGACTCCACAGGAATTTAGTAACCAGGGAGTCTGAGTCTATCATTTGTCTTAGTCTGACCTCAGCCCATTGACCCCTTTCCTTGAATTACCAGAAATAAGATATGTGTAAATATAAATTTCTACTATCATGACAACCATATCATCATTACTATCATCATAATAATTGTAATAATAATAATCATATTAACCCAATGGCGACAGACTTCAATAAGTCTAAACGCTGGGTATTTCCAGCTCATACGCCAAACACCTCAGGCTATTCGCCCGGTCAGGCTGAGGTTGACTACTACACACCCCATAACCCAGCATGCCAGCCATACCATGGCATGATATCTTGTCTACGGCAGCAAGTACTGCCACCATATGACATGATATCACATCACCCTGAGTTAGTGGGGTTAAGAAAAATAATAACTCTCCCTCAAAATTCAAGGAATGGGGTAAACTACAGAGGATAGGTAACAATATATAATTATATATATATATATATATATACATATACATATACATATACATATAACATATATATATACATATACATATAATATATATATTTATACATATACATATAACATATATATATACATATACATATAATATATATATTTATACATATACATATAACATATATATATACATATACA
>NW_028234407.1:10142513-10145013 GCF_977035675.1 Penaeus japonicus
TGTTCTTCTGCCTCCCTAATTTAGTGCCAAGTTTCATAGATTACTGCATCTCTTTGGTAATGAATCTAACTTGTTTAATTTCACACATTCTTTTAAAGTAATACTTCAATAATTAATATGTATATGTGAATTTTCTGTACTCTATTTAGCATTGATAACAAAATTAATATTTCAAAAAACACAAGAATATGACATTTTCATTTTGTTTCTATTACTAATTAAATAAAAAAATACATATTGCATATTCTTACTTCAATAAAGGAAGGTAACTGTTTCAATGCAGTGAAAGCATTATTCATTTTAAAGGTATGATACACAAAGGACAACATAATTTATCGCAAGGTACAACTAGAACCCAGAGAATACCTAAATCTTACCTCTAAGTAATGACAGCTTTTGTAATTCTCTGTTCTTGGGGATGTTGAAGCGTGACGATGACTGCCGCTTGTCCTTCTTTATAAGAGGAGCCCCAGGGCCAAATTTTATTTTATTAATCTGTGTAGGAGGGGGAACGCCATCCTTAGTGGTGGCAGCGGAACCCACAGGCCCATCACTGCCACCACCAGCTGGCGGTTTTTGCTTATCATCATCCTTCTGCTCCTGCTGCTGCGGCTCCGGCTGCTGCTGCTGCTGCTGTGGGGGCTGCTGCTGTGATTGCGGCTGCTGCTGCTGAGCATGTTGGTGATATGGTAGAATTTGATGTTGGTGAGGGTGACGGTAGTTGTGGTGGTGGAGGCAGGAACACAGCAGCAAGTTGTTGTAGTTGTGGTGGTTGTTGTTACCATCAGCGGAGCCACGCACGCACAACACCAAGCAACACACACAGAGAGACCAGCAGTTAGTTATAGTGGAAGAGACAACATACAATACTACTTTTAAAGAGAGTCAGTGCAACAAATCTTACTTAAAGTCCATCTTGTTTTTTAGGATGGCACTGGAGGAAACTGTCTGAGGTTACAGAGACATCTGGAACTATGATTTTGTGCCAAGTTGAATTACAGAAATGTTGGCACCTGCAATAAAACTTGAGAGCAAGTGGAGTTCCCTCAGTCTCCCTACAGTACAGTGTGACATGGCAAATTCCCAATGAAAGTCTTTTGACTTTTATCCCAATGAGACATTCTCAAGTGAAGTGAGAATTCATAAATACATCCCTGTTGGTTTGCCATATCACATACACAAGAGCTTTTCATGCTATTTTTCTAGATATACAAGCAGCAAAAATATGAGTTACAAGAATAATGAAAAGTAAGTCACATGAAATATAGAAAGAAATTCAATAAATATTTGTAGTACCATATTCAAATTTCATTCAAAACATAAAAAAGGAAAAATAAAGAGAAAGGAATAAAAACAGACTTATTTCTTTCTAAATTCTGTCTTAGACAATCAATCATCTACTCTAATAAATTCACAGTTACAATATCTAAGCATTTCAGACACCTGGGATTTTTGTCCAATGTTGTAAAATGTTACAACCTGATTAGAAGTTCTTCTAGAGGGGGATAAGCTATAGTCAAGACTAAATTGATATTCATGCATCCTTAATTCCGCTGAGACCTATATGCTTAATAACTTTACAGGTTCAAAATACCTTAGAGCTTGTCAAGCTCCTATCCTACTATAAAAGCTGATAAAATACACTAGGTACACATTTTTGTCATCATTATCCTTCAATCTAATTTCCTTAATCATAATTTATGTTAGATCAATTCTAAACTACTAAATGTTCTCCAGGTACTAAAAGTATCACACATCAATAGTGTAAAAAGTGTCTTTCAAACATTTATTTTTTATTCACAGACAATCAATTGTTAATTTGAGCAAATTGGTGTTTAAATGAAAAATGGTTGATAACCTATACAAACAGCATGATATCCATAGACAGTGCAGAAAAAAATGAAAGTAGACACAAAAGAAATCTGAGAAAAAATGAATGCCTTAGAAAGAATATTGCACAAACATTCCTCCTAACAAAAACTGAAACTTGCTGGAAAGAAGAGGAAGAAGAAACAGAGGAGGAACTTGACAAGGAAGAAGGCAAAGAAGGCAAAGAAGGCAAAGAAGGAGGAGGAGGAGGAGGAGGAGGAGGAGGAGGAGGAGGAGGAGGAGGAGGAGGAGGAGGAGGAGGAGGAGGAGGAGGAGGAGGAGGAGGAGGAGGAGGAGGAGGAGGAGGAGGAGGAAGGAGGAAGAGGAAGAGGAAGAGGAAGAGGAAGAGGAAGAGGAAGAGGAAGAGGAAGAGGAAGAGGAAGAGGAAGAGGAGAAAAAAAAGAAGACGACTAAGAAGAAGAATTAACTAATCTACCATATGTAACCAAGAACAGCAATTCACATAATGGCAACAATAAATATTCAAAATGCACCCCTCCATGTATTACAACAAATCCATTTGATGTGGGCATGCATCCTCACCAAGTCAATTTCACTTACTGTACCCTAACACAATAAGTGTTAAATTAAATGCACACCCTCATTATCAAGTTTCATAGTCATGCTGAAC
>NW_028234407.1:10152513-10155013 GCF_977035675.1 Penaeus japonicus
GGGGAGGGAGAGGGGGGAGAGAGAGAGAGAGAGAGAGAGAGAGAGAGAGAGAGAGAGAGAGAGAGAGAGAGAGAGAGAGAGAGAGAGAGAGAGAGAGAGAGAGAGAGAGAGAGAGAATGAGAGAGAACTGAATGTACTAATCTTGAGAATGAAAAGGAGACAGACAAGAATGTAAAGATGATGATACATTTTCTAATGACAGTATGGGACGCATGTGGCAGTGACAAGAGAGAATGAGTACAGAGGATATTTGGCAGATCGGCAACTCCCTCAGCAGACACGTGGTGCTGTACATATCAAATCAAATCGTATCAGGTGAGAAGTGACAGAATATCTGCCAGCCATAAAAAATTAAATGGTTTAATTTAGTCTTTGACACAAAGATAACAATCGCACTCAATCCCATAAATTTCATAATTATGAAAGATTGTTAAAGAAGTGTAGGTGAAATTTGCAAAATATTTGTTTTTCAGAAGCAAATTTAAAATGGAAAATCTTTTATATTGTTCAGCATCAGTATTTCTTCATTCACAACACTAAACCTTTATCTATATAAAAAAAAAATAGCATTTTGTAAGCATACCAATCAATTACAATATAATGTATAACAAAGAGCTAAGCAACAAAGCTGTAGATTCAACAAGACAATTATGACTGAAATTTGAAGTAAAAAATTTCTTTCTAGTAAAAATTAACCTATTAACTGAAAAGTGAATGAAGTTATCTTCCTTATAATACATGATTTTTTTGCCTAGTAAAAAACAAGCAAAAAAAAAAAATCATACAGAGCCTCACTATTTGTACTAAAATCAAAGCAGCTGTTGTCTACCATCATTAATCATGCTTTTTTCTTCTAGTAAATTTTCCAATATGGCCAAGTGCACTAAAGAAGAGCTACCCGACCTTTGCATAGTGATATTACTGAGGCTCTGTATTTGCTCATAAACTTAAAACTAGAAACACAAAGTTATTACGAGGACCAGGATTTTAACACAATCTATGCCATAATTTCAAACATGTTCTGATACCTATACCATTCTGCCATATTGCTTTAATCCTAATCTTGGGTATTAGCTAGTTCATTCACTATTAATTGTGCAACTAATGAAATGACAACATGAGAACACAAGGAAACAGTTGATATCATTCCCAATAAATTCCAGAGCATACACTAATGAGTTAGATACAAGTGATGAATTTACTTTCATTTCTAACTAGATTTATTTTAAAAACAAAAGGCAACTAATAATGTCATCAAATTCCTACATGCCTAAAAGATGAAAGAATTACAAACGTGTCTCAACCTAATTATTTGCAATACTTTAACACAATATATTATTGCAAGCAATGTCACATTCAAGCAGTAATATCTGATGCAACATTTGTGAAATTAACTGCTAAGAAAAATATAGATATATATGCATAAACATATACATATTCCAAATGCAAGTAGTATGTAAACCCGTAGCATAGCATAATTTAAGAATAGCTTAATAAAGTCCAGGAGAAAATTCAAATGAAGATTCTGGTAAACCAGTGTCCCAATTTCTTTTACACATTGAAACTAAATTTATTTGACTTTAATAGCTTTAATAGCTACATCCTGCAGTTAAATAACCATTCAAAAGATATATGCAAGTGGAAAGACAAATGCAAAAATTTAATATCTCATGCCTTAAGTCATTTTTTTTTTTTTAATCTTGTGACAATGCTTCAAGTTCAAGCTTGGAAAATGCTAGAAATAATCAATGTCCTAGTAATGTATCCCGTATATATTCATGATATATATTATTGGCTTTTAGAACAGCAACTTCCAAATTAAGCTAACTTCCTTCTTCTTTCCTCAACTGCAATATGGCTCTCAACAAGTGCACTTGTCTAAGTAAAACAACCAAGCTCAATATCAGAACTATGACTCAAATATGAACATCTATGAATACTTTACATTTTAAAAATCGGCATGCCTTTCATTAATTCAGAAAAAAACACCAACTGCCTGATTTTTCATGAAAATATAAAAAATAATACATATTCTAAATGATTAACAAATTGGGGATCCCTCAATTAATATATAGGTAGTCTTATCTGTATTAACCCACTGATTCCAAAAGTGAATGTATACATGCACTGCCCACTTCCACTACCTCCCCTCATAAGATGGCCCAACAGATGCTTATTTACCAACAAGACAATTGCTAGACCTAATTAACTTATTATATACCTCCAATCCTTGATTTTTTTTATTACGGCAATTTTTGTTTATAATATGATCATTATCATATTTATTATTAGTATCATTATTGTCGTCATTATCATTATCATAATTATTGTTTTCATCATTGTAATAATAGTTCTGTAGATGATGATAATAAAGCTAATAAAGGAACAGGGTAAAACAAATGAAGTCAGGTAGACCTCATAATTAAGTTCTTGTTGATAAAGCACTCCTGGGGCCATCTATGTGTAAAAAAATAAATGAATGAATAAACAAAATAAATAA
>NW_028234407.1:10177513-10180013 GCF_977035675.1 Penaeus japonicus
AAGGAGACCTTTTGGCTGAATTTCAAAACTTTCAGTCTGCGTTCGAGCTACATTGCAGGACACCAACATTTACATCTTCAGGATCAGGAGGCAGACTAGAATCGAAAAACTTTAAGAAATAGAAACCATGGTAAACATATATATAAAAAAAAAAACGCTTGAGAATATTTGAGAGACTCGGCTCCGTCATATAACCTATATGAATAAACGAAGACATTAAAACCTACAGTTATTTACAATTCAGTCGCTGCCTTCATATTGTGAGAAAGGGTTAAAGTCTTTGAAGTCGAATCCCTTGAAACCGGGATAGCCCTTAAAGCCGCCCAGGTTCATCAGCATGGGCGTGGGGCCATAGGAGGGCGCTGGTGCAGGGGCTTTGTAGGATGGGCGCGGTGGGGGGCCGTAGGAAGTAGATGGGCCATGGGGAGGGGGTGGTAGGGGGGCAGGGAGGGGGGCGGGGGCGGCGCACTTGGTGACCTCAACTTCCTGCACCTTCGTCTCGGTGACGGTGGCTGTGCGCTCCTCCACCTGCGTCTGCGTCTGCGTCACCACCTGCGTTTCGTAGACTGTCTCGTAAGCCGTCGCTAGGACCTGTGGGGAAGAAGGGGTTAGTGGACAGCATCTCAGGGAATGCAGGCAAGACAGGATCTATTGAAAAGAGGTTATTTTTAATACCTCGTTTCATCTATAAAGATAATATGAAGTGAATATCCGACTGTGTTCACTTTAAGGTAAATATAAGAATATAAGGCAAGAATGGCCATCTGGAATTGGCCAAGAACATTTGTATTAACTTGGTAGAGCCTCCGCCCTGCAGACTCCTCACCTCCTCAGTCTCCGTGGCGACGATGGTCTCCACCTCTGTGACGGACTGCACTTCCCTCTCCGTCACTGTCTCTGTGACGTACGAGGTCTCCGTCTGTACCACATTTTCGACGATCGTGGTGGAAACGGTCTCGACGCGTGTGTTGACCTGCGTCTCAGTGTCGTACACCGTGACTGTCGGGGCGTAGCACTGGGGTTCGGGAGCAATGTAACTCTGGCCGCCCTGCTGGTACTGGGCGTGGCCCGACTTCGCCAGTGCCGCCAGCACCACCACGGTCATGTGCAGCCACGTCATCTGCAAGACGAAGGAAAAAGCAAGGTCACTTTTCGTCCGTGAAGAGAGTACTCATACAATTACACAAAATTAAACAGTATCCCGCTGTAATTGACGATGATTAGTGCCAACTTCAATGCCACTTAAATAATGATCACAGTAAGTTTGCAGAGCTTATTTAGAATCTGCTTCTGTGTAACTACCGCTTTAATTAGCCACGGGTGCAAATATCGAAGTAAATATTCCTATAGATAACATACAGCGTAATAACACTTAACCGTTTAATTTAGCACTATAAAAATGTGTCGAATCACGTCGCTATCGAATACGCATGAAAGTGAGAACGTGGATGCAACCCCATCGGTACGCAATCATAAACAAAATCGTAACGCCGCGCATGAAAACGCACAGAGGAGAGAGAAAGACAGAGAGAGAGAGAGAGAGAGAGGAAAAGGAGGAGCGAGGCGTCAGCGCAATAAGTGATGAGGCCTGTGGGGAGGAAGAAGCAACTTTCTCTGCGTTGGCGAGTCCGTTTAGAGGCGCGTGCTCAGGGCGCCTCGGGCCTCGCCAAAGATCCGACACCGAAATGAAAAACATTTGATTATATTCAATATATATATATATATATATATATATATATATATATATATATATATATATATATGTGTGTGTGTGTGTGTGTGTGTGTGTGTGTGTGTGTTATTATTCATTACTCTAGCGATAAAGATTAATGGAGTTAAAAATGCTAATTCCATGAGAGAAATGTAGTAAATAACAAGAAAGATGTTAGTGAAATGTGTTACGCATCATGTGGTAATGAATTCTGCGATTTTCCATAAAACGCGGACCAACTATTGCAAATCGGCTGTTCATTGAGGCTGAATTGCTTACACGCATGTCCAATGTTAAAACCAAACTTTGTTGTGTGTTTTAAAGACATACAAGGTATTTTCATTAATGTCATTCAATGCTTGTTCACTCATTTGTATATTATTATATCTACTGATCATACATTGATCGGTATGCCAAATAGGTGTATGTCAACTTCATAAATTACTCTAACGGTGTACATTTTTCAGTGTCGGAATTCCTGATCATGGGAACCTATCGAATGCTTTCACAACGGCTAAGCACACCATCTGCCGGTGAAATAAATGAGTCTACGCAACAAGCGAACTACTTTAGCTTTCAGGGCGAAGATCGTAACAAGAAAGAGGATGCATAAGGCATTATCTGATGCAACTCTTTCGTTCTGGTATTATGATGTGTTTTTTATATACATACACATGATATAAAAGCACGCATTTACGCCAAACTAAAGTCGTAACGTTAGTCTGTGGCAGCGGCAGATGTAGAACGCGTTCGTAGGTTCGGTATGATTTATAACGCCAGTGGAAAAAA
>NW_028234407.1:10197513-10200013 GCF_977035675.1 Penaeus japonicus
GACTGAGAAGGTTCCATGGAAACGACTTGTCTAGCGGCATACACAGCCATGGAATGTGATATCGATCTGGCATACGCCGACAGTTAGATGGCTTTCCGTGGGCTATTATTGCTGATCTTTGCCATTTATGTTCGACTCACAAACACACTTTGTTCATAACACTTTCAGCCACACACACACCACAAAAACAGTCGTGCTTACTTGTAAACAAACTCACAATCTCACTCACTCACTCACTCTCTTTTCCCTCTTTTCTTTTGCCTCTCCTCCTTTCTTCTCTCTCCTCTCCCTTACTTCTCATTCCTCTCTCCTCTCTTCCTTGTCCACTTCTCTCCCTTTTCACTCTCTCTCTCCTACCCCTTCCTTTCCTTTCTCTCTCTCTCTCTCTCTCTCTCTCTCTCTCTCTATCTATCTATCTATCTATCTATCTCTCTCTCTCTCTCTATCTATCTATATACCTATCTATCTCACTATCTCTCTCTCTTCTACCTTTTCCTCTTCTTCTCTCTCTTTGTATATATATTTCATTCTCCCTCTCTACCTCCACCTTCCACGTCTCTCTCTATTTTGATCACATAAAAGTACGTACATGCTTCTAGATATAAATAAACCACGCAGTGATGACACACAAGCACCATCAGCCATTCCGTAAACATCCTGAATAACGTCATGGAGCATATGCCTTGTTCTCGCATGTTGCAAATTTGGAAGAAGTCAACATTTGCGAAACTCGGTATCCATTCGTTTATTTTTTCTTCTAATTTATCTATATTATGGGAGGGAATAGCATGAATTTAGCTCTGGAAAACTAATGCAGTCGGGTTTAATTAAGGGTGAGAAACTTTCGACTAGACAATTTAGTTTTGAAAAAAGGTAAAAAAAAAAAAAAAATCACGCTTAAACATCCACACACCTCAACAGCTTGTGCGAAAAATACGTAACTTGAAAATTTGCCTTATTATGATGCAAGGCGAGTTCAGTCACTAGACAAATGCAACGAAAGATAAAGGCTGAATAAGTGTAAATATAAGACTATTGTTGTGTTGAAACTTATATAACCATCTAAAATACTGAGATGAAAGTAAAGCGTACAATTCCAAGACAGAAGATACTAACCTATTGTATAATAAGAGCTCTTCAGCTCTTGACCTCGGAGGATGATGCCATCGGCCATTGCAATTTCTATAAGAAATATGATCATTGTGAGAAAATATATGTTTATATGTATATGTATATATATATATATATATATATATATATATATATATATATATATATGTGTGTGTGTGTGTGTGTGTGTGTGTGTGTGTGTGTGTGTGTGTGTGTGTGTATATATATATATATATATATATATATATATATATATATATATATATATAATTGTGTGTGTATACGCCATTTTCAAGTTCTTTCCCTAATCTTCGTAAAGTACAATCTAAATATCAAGTTTCTGCCTCCTTTTCACTGCCCACAATCCCAGCATCCACCTTAAGCTGGTGCATTATAAATACTAAACACTTGGAAGTATACATCACAGACTCGAGAGTGCGTACCGCCCATCGGTGTCAGCGCATTGTACTTACTCTATGGGTGTCGGTATACGAGCCACAGGAGTCTCTACAAGATATTAAAATTATAATATTACATTACTTGTTTGCTAAGTATGAAAAAATATCAACTATCACATTCAATGTATTTTTTGTGGTCTATACTTTATATTGCCACTAACGTTCAAAATAGCATTTCCGGACCCAAAGCAAATAGCAAATATAACACAGATAAGCTACCGGTTCCTGGGGAAAAAATCCTGCCAGGCCGCCACATAGTTTGAGTAACTCTGACCCAAACAGCCTCCACGAAGAAAATGCTTAGGGGAAACTGCAGACTCAAGCACTATACACATCCATGCTTATTCACTATCATCGGCGAAGTGATTTTACGATCTAGTGGTTGAAGTAGAAAAGAAAGGAATATATGTGCAGTAGACGATAAACAGCAAGACAGAAGGAGACGAAACCGAGTAAGTGGAAAAACGGAAAACTAATGTATTTTTGGTAACTGGAGGTGCGATTCGATAAAGGAAAGAGAAAAAAGAATTAAATAATAAAAAAGTAAACACCACGGTAATCCTTATTTAAACAATAGACCCATAGAAATACCGAGATCACTTGAAATTTGCAGAAGAAACCGGCAGCTGAAGACACGTTTACACCAAACTTCCTTGTGATTGTTCAGAATGTTAATGAGGGTGAGGAAAAAATCTTAACGGAGGCTTGCCTAAGCATAATAAACTTTTCAATGGTAGGAGGCGATAAGCACTTCCTAGTCCCTATACGCTAGATTTCATTAAAGGAAAGAATTATAACAAAGCAAAATGAACTCTTCATCTCATCCAAGTTTTTCTGTTACTTAACTTAAGAAAGTAACGTTGATGAGGTAGTGCTAATAGTGACAGTAACAATAATAATGATAATTATAATTATCATTACAATCATGTTAA
>NW_028234407.1:10225013-10227513 GCF_977035675.1 Penaeus japonicus
ATCTAGTGAACAACTGATGGCCCAATCAACTTCTTGCTACAAGACAGCCTATCACTCTTCTCTCTTGAAAAATATAAATGTAAACAGAGACAACTCACATGACTATTGAGGGTATCCAGATAAATAAAAAACTGAGCACAAAAACTTAATCTGCCAAAGGGAATATGAACATACATCAAAGTATCTTGCACCAAGATAAACACAAAAAAAAGTATAAATTCCCAGGATACTACAGCCCAAATTCACATCCACAGCATTTACCCATTCAAAGATTCATATATTGCACATTCCCATGCATACACTGAAAAAACATGCAAGTGCAAATGAAAACTCACATATTCACAACACACATCAGACACAGCTTAAACATTCAAACATACAAACATACATACATACACACAACCACACACATATCCCACCATATAAAGACATAGTAGTTGGTACTACACAATGGTACCAAGTATGACTGTGGGGGAGGGAAAGGGGAATTCCAGTGGCTTCCAAATTACTAAATGTTGTTAGTTACCATTTCCTATGAGAATATTTATCATATCACAGCCCGATATCAGGAAAAACGATTGAAACCTTACACATCCTTTGTGACACATGACAAAAGGGAAAATATATCTTCATGAAAGATACCCACCTACCTTATCACATTGTTACTCACAAAAATGATAAAATGAAAATAAAAAAGTAAATATCTGAGTTTGTGCAATGTGCAATTAGATATACTTGCAAGTGATGCCATACCCAATTTAGAATATATATTAAAGAAAAAGCTCAGACAACTGTCATCCAAAGAATCACAAATAACTGAACAAACCAAGAATAAAGCAGATGATTCAGTGACATTTGTGCATTACTTGTCTTTTAAGTCACAATGAAGTTCATAGTGACAAAATGCTAAAATTAAAAACATGCAACAATACAAATCAGGAAACCCTTTGTCAAAACCTCACATTTCTAATATTTGAGCATTCTCAAAAGAGTATAATGCAACCCTAAAACAAAAAAAGAAATGTACATTTTAACAATGGCTTTCTCCTTCAACCGCATAAAAAAATATTAAATACTTAAAACATGTTCCATGAAATTTGTAACAATATGTCATGGCATGATTAGCGGGAAGATCCAAGGTTTTGGCTGATTTTGCACTTCAAAAAAAAAGTAAACACATAAATATATAAACAACCTGTTAAAGCTAAACCTGACCATTATCAAAAGGGTAAAATCCATACCCTAATTCAGAAAACTAAAAACAAAATAAAAAAGCGATTAACTTAATTGCGATTCCTATGTCCAGCACTGGTGTGGTAATAATAACACCAGAAAAGGACAACTGATAAATAAATAAACAAAATCTATCATAAATTGGCACAATAAGGACCAGAACACACCATTAGTTCAGTCAAACATATTTAGAGCATTGCAAAGTATTTATACCTATTATGAACCTTATAAGGATTAAAAGCATTCACTCTGCACACCCAGAATCATGAGTATATTATCAGTTATAAAAATAATCATAAGCACAGTTTCTGCTACATAATCTGCTCCTCTTTTTACTTCAAGATATGACCAATTAAAAAATCATAATAATAATAAACTTCTATATCACCATCCTTTTAATTGATGCTTTAACTGGTATCAAATATTTTTAACAAAACATTGCCACACTCCCCCACCCTCCGTATTCAGCTACGTCGTTGACGAAGATATCCATCGCGAACAGCAAGCAAACTCTGAGCGAGGTTCCCTCGTTGGTGGCAGCGTGACATTTGACACATCTTGTGGTGATAGGTCTCCTACCTTGCTATCCTGTTGAAAATCAAAGGAAAAAAAACTGTATTCATTTTAAAAATTACCATAAAAAAAATCATTGTCATCATCTTTTTTCCAAACAGAATAACAAATAATATGCAGCCACTAAAAGCTGTACTTCTTTATGCCAAAAACAAAATTATCAATCCAATCATCTTGATATAGATTTATGGAATAGAAAACCATCACCAAGAATCTGCCATCCATGACTATAAAGGCATTAAGTAACAAACATACAAACATGCAGTTATGTAGGAAAGTAAGAAAATTGTGTGTATAGTGCTTTGTCTTACTGGTTTTGAGGACCTAGGAACCCTAAACCAACCTGTAATATGCCTAGAAAACTGTAATTAATTCTGTATTTAATGACAGCTTTTCTAACATACATGTGCTCGCACATGCACATATGCATGTACACATACATACACACAAAATCATAAGAATATATGGCTTTTATCATACTGACACAAAAAAAACATTTATGCTTTCAGAAGCTAAAGAGGACCTGAAAAATTTTCTAGGGAAGTGCTGCACAACATTTTTTAGTCCTGCTTCCTTAGCATCTTCAGATATACATGCTAACAAGAATATTTCATTTCATGCTTAATGAACGACCGAAAATACATATCAAGATGCAGACTAATCAATATCATACTGATCTATCAATTGATAATAT
>NW_028234407.1:10257513-10270013 GCF_977035675.1 Penaeus japonicus
CACAAACACACATACCCATGCACACACACACACATACCCATGCACACACACACACATACCCATGCACACACACACACACACACACACACACACACACACACACACACACACACACACACACACACACACACACACACACACATACCCATGCACATACACACACATACCCATGCGCACACACACATACCCATGCGCACACACACCTATGCGCACACACACACACACACACACACACACACACACACACACACACACACACACACACACACACACACACACACACACACACACACACACACACACACACACACACACAGCCACATATTCAAACACCTAATCCTGCACATATTTAGAGAGAAACTTTTTGAAGCTATTGATAGATATGATTATAAGCATTGGAACTAGAGGAAACCTTCCCCAACACTAGGATAGAAAGTTGAAAATTGACTTTCAAGTATATTTAATGAAATAGAAATGATATAAATGTTTTTTTATTTTTCTATGTCTCTCTCTTTCTCTTATTCTTTCTCCATTTCTTGACCTGAACATAAATCACCTTACTTCACTCTAAACCATTATTACCTTGTTTTGTTTCTAGTTTTATTTTGTTTCTTGAAAAGATTTCTTGCGACTAAAATTCATTGATCTATTGTATCTTGAAGAATATTTAGTGTTTTCAGTTTTGAATAACAAGGTGTATATATTAATTTTGTAAGTTATCATTGTTTCATAAAGAATTGTTCAGTGTGTGCAGGTTGACTTAATAAATTCATTTGTTAATATTGCATTTAAAATATAAATTGATGATGTGTCAGTGAGTGAGTTGAGACTGATATTTGAACTGACTCAGCCTTCTAGGAGGAGAGTGGAAGCAGATGCTGAACCTCAGCCTTGTAGTGTGGGGGGCTGTGCGGCTCTCTCAGGTTTGGTGTGTTAGTCTCGTGCAATCATAGGTGCCATCATGGCATCGCCCACTTGAAGGCCATTCTCCAAGATGCTAATACCCAACAAGCCCTCTTAGCATCTATCTGAAACAATTATTGGAATAACTTATTGGACCACACTAACTAAACTACTAGCTTGAACTAAGAATATACCTGTGGCCTTAATCCAAAGGTTTTGATACTTTGATGTTGGAAGAAATATCACTGCACTTATATGTTCAGGACTAGTACATCAGTCCAGACTCTAATCCAACAGTTTTATAAGTTTATCTTGTACAACAATTTGCCCTTTGCATAAAAAAGTTTGTTATATCTTTCAGAATCCAGATCCTAGGAAAATGCAGATCATGCTGACTGGTTTCCTGAATGGGAAGAATGCTCGAATCTTCATGGGAGAGCTGTGGGACCTGTTGATCTCGGCCCAAGCAAGTCCATCGGGTATACCCAAACAGTTCCTAGACCAAAAGAAAGAAGAACTGAAAAAGAAAATGGTAAGTTAGTTTTATATTCTGCTTGGTTTTAGAATGGAGTGAAGTAATTGGTAGTAAATAGATCAATACTTTTGTTCTAAATGTTTAATTTAATAGTGTTACGAACTAAGGTTATTTAAAATTATTTGATAATTTGTTTGTTTCATAAAGGAGGAGGAAGAGAGGCTACAAAAGATACAAGAGGCAAGACGAGAAAGAGATAAGGAAAAGGAAAAGGACAAAGAGAGGGACCGTGACCGTGATAAAGACAGGGAGAAGGATCGCAGAGACAGGTATTACTTTGGTTAATATTTTTAGGGCTTCTTTTGAACTACTACTTGTCATATTATTGTTAATTATATTTTCTTGCTATTCGGAAATAAAATTAAAATTTTAACTTTAATGTTTCATGTTCTAATGTCAGTGTGACTTTCTAAAAATGTCATGGAACAGGAGGAGTCGTAGCAGAGACAGGTCATCACGTGGATCACGTAGGGACAGATCGCGTTCCCCTCGTTCAAAAGATGACAAGAAAGAATCCAAAAAGGAATCTTCAAGGTATGGAGAAATATCTTCTTTTTAGATTTCCTGTCAAGGAAAATATTATATAACAATTTTTTTTTTTTTTTTTTCTGTATCTCATGTTTCTACCATTCTTGTACAAAAACAGTTTTGTTAAACTCAAGTATAAATGTATTGGTGTGAATGGTTTTAATGAAGCATAGGTATTAATTTGAGTGTTCCTTTTGTTATCTTACAACAGATGGGACAAGAAGGATGAATCAAGCAAGAATAAAGAGGAGAAGAAAGAAACTAATGGTGATGTTTCAGTAAAGGAAAAGTCTGCAGCAACAAAATCTCCTAAACAGGAGCCTACTTCTCCTAAGCAGGAGGCTACAGTCAAACAGGACAAGCCAGAGATTTCTCCAAAGAAAGAACGTAGTGACAGGGACAGGGACAGAGGGGAAAGGGGACACTCAAGAGATAGAAAGAGTAGAAGGTTAGTAGATATATGGTTTTGTTATAATCAGAATGGAGGATAATGTATGATGATATTATATTGTAATTGTTCCATTACATTAGTGTGAACTTTATGAAGTAAGAATTATTTAATCATAAATATCTAAATGAATGTTATAATGATTACCCACTTAAAACTTCTTCAGATCAAGAGGAAGATCACCAAAGAAAGAGGATGACAGGAGGCGCAGAGGCTCTTCCAGGAAGCGTTCTCCTAGTCCTCGTAAGCATTCGCCCACTGTACGTAAGCGATCGCCCAGTCCTCGCAAACGATCAGCTAGTCCACGCAAGAGATCACCTAGTCCGAGGAAAAGGTCGGCCAGTCCTCGCAAGAGATCTCCTAGTATTCGTAAGCGTTCTGTTAGTCCACACAAAAGGTCCTCGTCTCCTAGACCCAAGATTCGTAGGAGAACACGCTCCCCAAGCTCAAATTCAGAGTCTTCCAGGTAATAAAAAAAAGCTGTAGCTGCAGTGAGTGAGTGTGTGAGAGAGTGTGTGTGTGAGTGTGAGTGAGAGTGAGTGAGAGTGAGAGTTGAGAGAGAGAGTGTGTGTGTGTGAGTGTGTGTGCATGTGTGTGTGTGCGTGCATGTGCGCTATTGTTTATTACTTTCTCATAATGAAAGAATAAATGATTGTTAAACACCATTCAGGTATTAGGAAGCTTCCACAAAATTCATTTGTTCTTTGCAGCAGTTCTCGATCACGCAGTCGTTCAGCTCCAAGAAATAAGGAAGATGATTTTGAGATTCATCGCAAAGAAGATTCAGTTCTCAAGAAACGACAGTATAGATCAAATCGAGACCCATCAAGCTCAGAAGATGAGGTAAGGGTTTTCATCGGTTTTCATCATTCTTTATTGAGTTTATCCAAAGCAAAAAAATAATAATAATTGGTCTTAAACTTGATACAGAATTTTAAGTAATGAAATTATTCTTTTTGTGTAAAGGGACAGGCTCGTAACTTTGCTGGTGACCATCGAGGTGCAGGGTCTCCACGACGCAGGTCACCCCCACGATATAAGAGGTCACCCTCACCACCCAGACGAGGAAGAAGATCACCCTCTCCAAGATATCGTCGCAGGTATGATTCCCTATTTGAAAATATCTGAATATGATCTATCCATCTTACTTTCCCAGTACTCAACCATGAGGAATTTTGAATGATTAGCTGAAATGATTGCAATTAGTTTATTGAGGTATGAATGGATATAAATGTGTTAATTGTGAGTGGTTAGTGTATTAATGCTTTAAAAATTGATTAGCACAGGGAAAGGGTTAATGAAAATAATCCACACTTTATTTTTATATATTTACAAGCAGGGAATGTAATGAGTTTTGATATTTCATTTTTTTTTTTTTTTTTAATTTCATTAAATTTTTCTTCCCATCACCAAGGTCACCCAGCCCTCGTCGACATTCCCCAAGCCCAAGATTTCATAGGCGGTCCCCAAGTCCTCGCGGTAGGAGGTCTGTGAGTCTAAAGGGCAGCCCGAGAATGAGAAGGTCACCAAGTCTTAGGGGCAGAATGTCACCAAATATGAGGAGAGGCAGATCACCAAGCCCTCGCAACAGAAGGTCTCCAAGCCCTAGGGGGCGAAGGTCCATTAGTCCAAGAGGGAGGAGGTCATCCAGCATTAGGGGTAGAAGATCGGTCAGCCCAAGGGGAAGGCGTTCGCCCAGCCCAAGAGGGAGGCGGTCATCCAGTCCTCGGAGACGGCCTATGTCTCCTCCTCAGAGGTAGGCTGTTGTGAATGTTGACAATTGATAGAAAGATAAACATAGCAACTGCATTAGGTAAACTTCATGCTTTAGAATGGTTCTTTATATAATAACAGTAAATCACAAGGGAATGTCTCGATAACAGGTATCGACGATCACATTCACGGTCACCAGTCCGTAAGAAGCATGGCAGTGTATCCCACTCTCCTCGCAGGGGTGGCCCACCTCCCCCAGCAGCTGCAGATAAAAAACACAATATAAGCAATGCTAGTCGATTGATGCAGCTTGCCAATTACTCAGCGGACACTATTAAGGAAGTCCAGTACAAGCTGACAAAGAAGTAAGTAGAATGATGGAATTCCTCTGTCACCTTTCCCCCTTTTTTTCTATTTCTTTTGAACTGATTTTCTTTGTCTTAAGTCAAATAACTTTTACTTAATTGATTTCTTTTACAGGAATGAAAATAATCATCCTGCTTCTGGCTCTGATGATTCTGAAAGCGACGATGGTAGAATGTCACGCAGAGTTCCTAAAAGGAGATCACGTTCTGCATCTGTTTCTCAGTCTCCACGTCAGAGGAGAAGAATGGACTCAGGGTCAGTAGATGGATCAGAAGAGGAAGAGGAGGATGAGGGATCTTCAAGCAGAGAGTCATCTCCTGTAGAAAAGAAAAAGAAGAAGAAGAAGAAGAAGCACAAGAAGAAGGATAGCAGTAGTGAATCAGAGGTTAGTCTAGTTAGTAGAAGTGGTGTCAAGATTAATTTATTTTGTTTAGCTATATACAAGAATGATTTAAAATAGTTTATTTCTTAATGTGTAACATTTTACAGCTGTCAGTAATTATCTATTGAATTATTTCCTTTTTTTAGGGATCTGAAACTGAAGAAAAGAAGAAGAAAAAGAAGGATAAGAAGAAGAAACACAAGAAACATAAGAAGCAGAAGAAGCATAAGAAACACAGACATGAGGTGAGTTATCAGTCTGACCAAGATTTTGTACAAGTTGACTGTGACCTTTAGAAGTGTTGAAAATCACCAAATTTGGAGGTGGAAATATTTATTTACCAGTATTGTGGGGATGATGTCGTTTTAGAAGCTGCTTTCAGGAGAAAGACAAAGGACTTGGGGGAAATATTTTAAGAGACAAAATATTGCTTATCACAAAAGCATGTTTTAAGACACTTTCACAAAAACATGTTTTGAATATCTATTAGCTCAGAAGCATGTTGTAATCTTGAATTAAGGCTTATAGATCATATAGCGGTTTCTCAAACTGAGTGAAGCTTATGGTATAAAAGTCCACATTTCAGGTTTCACTTTTGATATAATTTTTACTTACAAAATCATAGTAATTAACCTTGCATCACTTCAATGAGAGAGTTGATGATAAGAAAAATAAAACTTATGATTTTCCCCCTCGTCAGGAGTCAGAGAGTGAATCAGGAGAGAGCATGGGAGGGGAAGAGTTGGAACGTAAGCTTCGAGAGAAGGCCCTCCTTTCCATGAAGCGTCAAGAGAGATCATCTGCTGCTTCAGAGTCAGAGTAAAACTAAAGCAGATTTCGTACTCCAGATTTGCAGTGAGAAGTGTGTATGGCCATACAGTGTTAAGCAGCTTTGGTGTTGTCTGTACATAACTCCTGAGTGTGTATGCGAGTGAGAAATGCATATGGCCATGCAATGCCAAGCAGCTTATGTGTTGTCATGTACATAACTGTGAGTGTGTCTGACGAATTAGTAGATGATTTAATGTATGATGAATAGAAATGCAAGTATTCTTATGTTGTAAATGAAACTGGTAAAGTACTTAGTACTTACATTCTACATAAAGAAAATGTAATTTTTGTGGTTTTACACTTTGGTATACATGAAAATTATCAATGAAAGGCCAAACATTGTATACAAATTTTTTTTTTTTCTAATTGGAACCGTGTTAGTGTGTAAGGAATAAGTAAATATTGACCTCATGTGTGTAAAGTACTGTATATGGAAACTACTGTACTGCATTTTCTACTGTAATGGTAACTTTTGGTGAACTGTACTGTTATTCCTGAAAGAATGTATAACATAAAAACCCATTTCAACAAAGAAACACATTGAAATGTATTAAGAGTAATGTTTGAATAAGAGAAAGTTAACTGATTTTATGTTATGCATCACTTAAAACTTATTTGCAATACTGTATCATGAAAACTATGAAAGTCTTTTATCATAATGTACTTGAAACCTTTATAATGCTGCATTACAAGGAATCATTACGAGGCCCTAAAAATTCACTTTTTGGCCCCAAATTTTATAGATCTTAATTTTTTTATTATTATTACACAATTACAAGAAAAAATAATAATTCATTCACTTTTATTTATGACATTATTTGTGAACGAATGCAAATAGAATGAGGTGTTTGAATTTAGTTGTAAAAATATGGTATGGAAAATAAAGAATTTTAATAATGGTGTAGTTTTATATTTACCTAATTTAATGTGAGCAATATTACCATTGATTATTAAAGGTTTGCTCTATACCCAACCAACCACTGGTAGAATAGGATGTAAATCCTATGTCCACACTATTGGGCAGCAAGCATGAGTGGTCAAAGAACATGTAAACTAGCAGACTGCCTGTGACAGTTATTTTTATCTTATCTTATATTTGGACTTGCACAGAAAGAAAATACTCTGCCTTTTACCTTTCTCTTTTTCTTATGTTCAGTTTTGTCTGTTACTGTTAATGCATCAAGTAATTCTCAATCTATCAAACAACTGTACTGCACATGGTGAAACCAAACTTAGGGGTTATAGACCACCACCATGCCAATGTAATTGCCAATTAACTTACTCAGAAGTTTGGCCAATTTCAGTAATAATGTACCACATGACTAAGTCAATGAGACAACTGACAATACCCATTACTACCAGTAGTTGGTCAAGTGCAATATGGTGATTGTCTGAGGATTTCAGGAAGACCTTTGGCAGTGTAGAAAATGCATGGACAAAATCTTTGTACCTGCTTGGCAGTACTCGAGCCTGTGGATGCAACATTAACGTAATGGTTCTGGCCCACAATATTCAATGAGCATCAGGCCTTATGGAAAATTATATCTAATATTTTAATATCAAGGAATTTCTTTATACATTCACATACAAACCATAAATATATTCAAATTCCTTTTAAATCCAAGTCAATTTTTAATGGTGTTACAACTCAACTATGATGGTCAGACCACCATTAGAAGGTTAGAGGTTTCACATTTTGTGTGTCAACATTTGAGATTATGGAAAGATTATGGAATGCGAGATGGCAAACCTTAAAAACAAGAACAAATTAATTGCCAATATTTGAGTTGGGGAAGTTTTCTCTATGACAATGGTTAGATATTTGGGGTTTAAAAAATATCAGTCATTGGACTGAAATAACTACTATTAATATGTGCCTACTACAGGATTTAGGAGTATGAGGTACAGGAGGAGATCAAGGTCTATAGGCAAGTAGAGCCCTTGAAAAGACTGATCAACTGATAACTTTTCTTCTACACAAAATCTATTAGGACATTTTGGGATTCATCATAAGAGGATAATGTCTAGTTTTTTTTCAGATTAAACTATGATAGATACATCTCTTTTTAAAGGATAATCAGTATTTCTAAGTATTGCCCAAATAGGCAAACTGCTCAAGGTGACATCAGAAAAGAAACTGAAAAAAAGGTCCATATTAACAAGGCTTTGCAGTTTCTCCATTCCTGAGCATTCCGTCTGGACATAGCCTAAAGATCAGATGCAATTTTAAAAATAACTCAATTCTCCCATCTTCTTAACCTGTTGATGTCAGTTCATGTATACATGCACTGTCTGCCATTTTAACCCATCCCCGACGGGGGAATTCTAGCCTTGAATGTCCAAATGCCAGGGCGTTCAAATTATTAGGCCTAAATCAATTGAATGGCTGGCACAATACTGTGCCGCCCGGCAACTGGGCTTTTGAATGCGCGGTACACATGCTGTACCACCCGTCCTGTGTGGGTTAAAACAGTCCAAGTTGTCAATTAGCAGGCCTAACTGACCTCTAGTTAACCCCATTCCCCAATTTTTCAGGGGAACACTATTAGTATTATAGTTACTAGCTTTATCATAAATAACAAGTGATTGTAATATCAATAATGATCAAGAATGGAAATAAAACCTTTCCCAAAAATGCAAAGGATTTGGTAATAACTAATAAGGTAGGTCAGGTAGAACTACTGACAGACACCTTGGTGACTAAGTATTTGCATGTAATAATAATAATAAAAAATAAAAAAAGTTGAATGTTCAGGTCACGAACATCAGTGGGTCATGGATTGGTATATATTTTCAAGTATTTGTAAGACTATCAAAAGGTCTTCTCCAGAAACCATAGGGCTATAAGTTGAATTATCTCATCCTTTAGTGTTATATTTATTGTCAACAAATTTAAGATATTAGTTCAATAATTATAAATCTAGTTCAATTCCCAGCTATTGGAAAATGGTAATGGGAAAAAAAAGAGGGTAAAAGAAACCAATTTAGATTTTTACAAAAGTTTATCAACAATATCTATAAAATCCAGTGATTTTTGGTATCATTCAGCTGCTGTTTGTGCTTAATGAAACACTGAACAACTTCCTTCTTCCTATTTAACATTGTTTTGAAAACAATGGTGAATATTAAACATTTCCCTTTCATTTTTTGTAAAGTAATTATTTTTTACTTGTGTTATGAACTATCCTTCACAAAATGTACAAGGTCTTGAGACTACGAAAGTTATAAAGTGATCCCACTAAAATTTTCAGTACAGAAAATGGCCTATTTTTGTGTTCTGCTTTACTTGTACAAATTTGGATAACTTAAATAAATACTACCTTTTCATAGTCAGACAGTCCCTTATCTCTTCCTTTGAACTGTTTATCTGGGTATATGCCCAAGAGGAAAGTCAATAAATAGAACTTAAAAAATAAATGTTTACATGCTAGAAACTGCACTTGAACTTGCCACACACTGTAAGGTCATTTGTAACTTATTAGGACATTTCATTAAACAAAACTTGTCCACTTGGAACTTTTGTTATGTTGCACTTGTCCAGTGAGTAAAACAATTCAAGTGACCTTCACATTATCATTTGATGAAGTGCACAAACTTAAGAAGTCCTCATCGCCCTAGTTTCATATGTATTACAGTTCTCCACGCATGTACTTTGGCTTCAGCTGTTCAATCCTCTTAATGTAATCGCCCTTCTCTAAGCAGTCATCACAGGTCTCATCCCAGTCGTTAAGAATTTTCTTCAGGTCTCGAACTTTCAATTTCTTCAAGTCCACATTGTTCAAGTCAATTTGCTTCTCTGTAATAAAGTTTTAAAAAATAAATAAAAACAGCCATATTGGTTTTATGTTTTTTTTCAATAGGTTCAACAGATATCCAAGTAATCCAAACTATTCTCGTCGGAAGTAATTTCAAGACTAAACTCACCGTATCTCAGCTCACAAATCTGTGCATCCTTCTTCTTGAGCTTCTCGCAAACCTTTTCAACAGGCATACCCCAAGATAAAGGCTTTGACATCTCACCAAGAATTCCTGTCGCAGATTCTTCCAGGCCACCAAGGTAATAGCAAAATCTGTTTTCTTTACCTGATGGAAAAGACATTGTTAATTGTTATAACTATTTAGTTTCAAGGTACATTAGTAAAGCATTAACCCAAGTGCCTGATGACAGGGCGATATTGCATAGGCCCGGCGTAGGGGGTTGCCACTTCTCGCCAGGCCCGTCGGGATTGGGTTAATATGGACAAAAATTTAACATGTTCTTGATTAAAGCAAAATATATAAAACTTAAAAAAAAATCAATTACCTTTGGAAGTTAAGCAAGTCTCCTTGAATTTAGCTTCAATAGTCTTGGGGTTTCCCTTTTCACTGTCTGTGAAGGTCTGGCTTACTTTTTTGAGGAACCCGATACACACTGCAAAAGAAAGTTTTAGAAGTAAGTACCTACTAGCCATGACCATATATATGGCTGTCAATGTGTGTAAGAATATTAACATTATTGTAGGATACAAAAAAAAATACAAAGCTTGACATGTGTAGAAACATTAAATGTTAGTTACAATAAGTTTTTTTATGGTCTGACAAGTTTGGTGAGACTTGAAACATCACAATTTATTGTTCCTATCTTGCTACGGCCATTTAATTTAAATATACCTTCACACTCATCTGCCTTTAGTGCTGCAACTACTGAGATGCATGCTAGCAGTATGGCTGCTCCAATATTCACATTCATCTTGACCTGAAGGAGAAAGCTTTATTAATTTTGATTCAGTAACATTCCACTGAACATTTAAAAATAAATAAATTTAAATCTTTCACAGCATATGAAAAAAAGAAAAGTACTTGAAATGGTTTTTAAAAATGGATTCTATCACAGGATAGGGTAACCATTCCATGGTTACTATGAAAAGGGTTTAAACTGACCAAATTAGAAAATTAGAAAACTTTTTCTGCAATAGATCAAAAGCATGAAAAGTTATCATAAATCAATTGCCTAATTTCACACCAACTAGAAATCTATGAAATATTTTCCCCATTTTCCCAACACCATAAATCCTATACATTTTTTTTCTCCCCCACTGTGAATCTTAATTGAACCCTATCACTGGCAGAGAGAACTTATCTTCATTCCTATATTAAGAGTACGATCTGATATCAGAAGATAGCACCTTGAGCACATTGTTACTATATCAGTGTTACCCACTTTTATAAATGCCAAACAAATTTATTTACAATCACGAAAATGAAAAAGTATAAATATTTTTTTGTGTATACAATATCAATACTGACAACATTTGGCCATTGAGAATATAATTAAGTATCATTAACATGATGCAACAGAACCCCATACATGATATTACTAACAATCCTGGTATCTATGGATTGTCCAGAATATATGCATGAAGTATATGACAATGTAAGGTTTCACCTGGATGCCAAGGTTTAAGTGGGCATGACTAATATTGAGAAAGGAATTAAGAATACTGCAATAATTATTTGAACTCTGTGCAATGACTTAATTTTGGTCCTAACTACTCTTACACATGGATATCAATGTAGCCACTATTATACATAGCTAGAATCTTCAAATTTGTACACGTGTATGGTAGAAGAGAGTTCGTCTCGGAGCAAATCACTTGTCAGAAGGCCATTTGCCTTGTCCTTGATCTCTACATGATTACATAACCAATCTGTAAAACTAGTATTGTGATAGCTATCCTTTAGCAACCTGTTGAATGGACAGGAAAGGTAGAATATAATAGAATTCTGGGGTAAAAGGGAGGGAAAAAAAAAAACAAAAAAACATACATTATGCCACACTAAATTTTACCCCAAGGGTATTTAAGAGTCAAGATACATGTGTTTTTGCTATCCTTGTTCATCAGCTGGCTATCATGATTACCATAATGCCTCAGTCTTTCAATCAATACAGAGCTTACCATGCAGGATGTACTTGTTGATAGACATTATTTGAACTCTGTGCATGTGTGTATATAGACAATACCTAGGGTACATATCAACATTAATTAAATCAGTTTAGCTGCTCAAGATATGACCTATTTAACAAATGTTCAAATCAGAATGGCTGAATTCATACCCAAGGACATGGGTAAATCTTTATCAGACATCTGCATGTCAGCCACTGACAAATGCCTTCCACCCATGGTGCCCTTGCAAAGGCTTACAAAGCTCCACAACGCTAGCAAGAAAAAAGCTTGCAGACACTTGCAATTTGTTGTAAAATAAGATACCAATCCAATATCCATCTTGCCAGAATGTATATGGTGGTTGTTAGTGGGACTTTGTTGGAACATCAAAAGCATTCAGCAGTTACTTTACACTGCACCATACACTGCAACACACTGCACCACTATCAGCTCAGATTTAAGGTTGCAGGCTTTCCAAGTTCCAAGTGGATTTTGATAAAACAATGGAATTACCATTTTAAAAGTTACTTAAGGTATTTTGTAAACATTGGTCCATTCAGACGTACTGCACTGTCTCAGTACTAAAAATGGTAACTTATGCATAAAGCGCAAAGTGATAACACTTATAATGGCCAAGTAATCCCAGAATAGCCCACTTGTCACTGGTATTACATAATTACATTTATTAATTAAGAAGGCCTCATTCATTCAAAACCATTTTGAGTATTGTAATAAATAACTAAGCTGTCATACGAGATGTCATTATTTATTAAATAACCACTGCCATTCCTCACACTACTATCAATAATAACCCAACGTAACCTCTCCTATCTCCCCTTCATTACGAACACCTTGCACGCCACGAGCAAC
>NW_028234407.1:10275013-10300013 GCF_977035675.1 Penaeus japonicus
GATGACAATGCGTGTGTTGAAAAGCGTTGGAGCCAAGACACAGCCGTCACACTCTTGAATCCACAGGGGAGAAGCTTGACGCGTCTACACTACGTTTTACTGCACTTACAGTACCAGTATATATGCTTGCTATTAATCCAATAGTCGGATTCCTCTGTGTCTCGGTATGTCACAGAGTAATTCACGATGCACCGAGTCAAAAGGTCTCTTGAGATCGATATAGGCTGCAAGCAACCCGCGCCCGAACACTCGACGGCGCTTAACAATGATGCAAATTGCAAGGGTAAGGTGAACTGTATGTTTGCAAGGAAAGATTCCGGATTGCTCGGGTCTGAGGTGCCTCAGTAGATAGCCTCTGATACGTCTCAGAAAAACCTTTCTTGGTATACTATGCCGTGCAATGCCTCAATGACTGTTGCATTGCACATGATCCCTTTCCCTTCCCAGAAAGGAATGATCATTTCCTTCAAAAGGTCTGGAATGGTACCGGACTCGTAGGTGGCAGCAGTTCATATGCCTTTCCATCCTTCAGTTTGGAGATTGTCTCCCTAACTTCTGTCAGAGTAGGGGGCTCCCCACTAATAGGGGGACCAGGAGCTGGGATCGCAACATCATCTACGGCCAATTTAAGTGTTGGTGGCTCAACCTGAGGCAAATGCTTAAAATACACGGCCCAACGAGCTCGCACCCGAACAGGATCTAAGATGATGTTTCCATCCATTGAGTGAACAGCGTTTCCTGTGTGGAAGGCTTCGAATTCAGCTTTCTCAGGGCTTGGTCTTCAGGGCGAAGGTCATTTACAAAGAAATGGCCTTCGACCTACTAAACTAGGTGATAGGTTGTTCCTTGTCGCTCAACAGTATCCGATTTCTGCGCACCAAAAGTCAATGTTAACCCAATCACTGGCCAGCTCAGCCGTGTAACACGCCATTGTGGCCTCACGTATCTCCTGAGAGATGGAGTTCTGGGGCCGGATACTCAAAACAGCTAACGACGTCGTAAGCCCGCGCAGCCAGGCCGCGCATGTCTTAACTCGAACTGCGAGCTCCGAGGGTCATACTCAAAACTTTTAACCGTCCCCGCGTGACGTCACAGCACCTCGTAACTTAAGGGTGGTCCCGAGCACTCGTAACGGTGTGAACCCGGAAATAAGTCGTGCTAGTTTCGACTTGTGCAAACAAGATTTGTATAGATTATGTATTGCTGACTGTCCCAGACAAAGTATAAGGCGTCATATCAATTTATATTGTATCTGTGTATCACAAATACCTCCATTCTCCCTAGCCACTTGATATAAAGAAGATAACAAGCAATTATAGAATGCGCTTGTCGTTTACCCAGTAGAGGTGACAATACATATTGAATACACTATAGAGTTTTGGGAAATGAAGGTGTCTTGTCATAGACAAAGGTGTATATATATATATATATATATATATATATATATATATATATATATATGTATGTATTTATCATATACAAACATACATATACATTTATATATACATGCATATATATATTCATACATATATACACTCATAAATATATATCTGTATCTCTCTGTCTATTCATCCATTCAAATATCCATCTATCTGTTTTTATAATCATCTATATCTCACTCTCGCTCTCCTTCCCACTCCCTCTCTCTCTTTCGCTCGCTCCTCCCCCTAATGACCGTGGCCTCCAATTGGTAGTTACGTCTAAAGGGCTGACTGTTGATTGGTCAATTCGAAATGGTCCCGCCATCTGAGGGTATCCCATCGAACTACGGTTATGAGGTTTTCTTCCTGTTACGATATTTTATTTTTTCTCTGAGTATGGAAGATTTGCGACCTCGTAGGGACATCGTACCTTACGAGAGCGTAACCCGCTGCGACGTCTTAAACTGCCAGAGTTTTGAGTATCCGGCCCCAGGCCGCGCATGTCTTAACTCGAACTGCGAGCTCCGATGGTCATACTCAAAACTTTTAACCGTCCCCGCGTGACGTCACAGCACCTCGTAACTTAAGGGTGGTCCCGAGCACTCGTACCGGTGTGAACCCGGAAATAAGTCGTGCTAGTTCCGACTTGTACAAACGAGATTTGTATAGATTATGTATTACTGACTGTCCCAGACACAGTATAAGGCGTCATATCAATTTATATAGTATCTGTGTATCACAAATACCTCCATTCTCCCTAGCCACTTGATATAAAGAAGATAACAAGCAATTATAGAATGCGCTCGTCGTTTACCCTATGGAGTTTACAACAATACATATTGAATACACTATAGAGCTTTGGGAAATGAAGGTGTCTTGTCATACATACATATATATATATATATATATATATATATATATATATATATATATATATATTTATTTATTTATATATATATATGTATGTATGTATTTATCATATACAAACATACATATACATTTATATATGCATGCATATATATATTCATATATATATACACTCATAAATATATATCTGTATCTCTCTGTCTATTTATTCATTCAAATATCCATCTATCTGTTTTTATAATCATCTATATCTCACTCTCGCTCTCTTTCAAACTCCCTCTCTCTCTTTCGTTCGCTCCTCCCCCTAATGACCGTGGCCTCCAATTGGTAGTTACGTCTAAAGGGCTGACTGTTGATTGGTCAATTCGAAAAGGTCCCGCCATCTGAGGGTATCCCATCGAACTACGGTTACGAGGTTTTCTTTCGGTTACGATATTTTATTTTTTCTCTGAGTATGGGAGATTTGCGACCTCGTAGGGACATCGTACCTTACGAGAGCGTAACCCGCTGCGACGTCTTAAACTGCCAGAGTTTTGAGTATCCGGCCCGGGGCCGGATACTCAAAACAGCTAACGACGTCGTAAGCCCGCGCAGCCAGGCCGCGCATGTCTTAACTCGAACTGCGAGCTCCGAGGGTCATACTCAAAACTTTTAACCGTCCCCGCGTGACGTCACAGCACCTCGTAACTTAAGGGTGGTCCCGAGCACTCGTAACGGTGTGAACCCGGAAATAAGTCGTGCTAGTTTCGACTTGTGCAAACAAGATTTGTATAGATTATGTATTGCTGACTGTCCCAGACAAAGTATAAGGCGTCATATCAATTTATATTGTATCTGTGTATCACAAATACCTCCATTCTCCCTAGCCACTTGATATAAAGAAGATAACAAGCAATTATAGAATGCGCTTGTCGTTTACCCAGTAGAGGTGACAATACATATTGAATACACTATAGAGTTTTGGGAAATGAAGGTGTCTTGTCATAGACAAAGGTGTATATATATATATATATATATATATATATATATATATATATATATATATATATATATGTATGTATGTATTTATCATATACAAACATACATATACATTTATATATACATGCATATATATATTCATACATATATACACTCATAAATATATATCTGTATCTCTCTGTCTATTCATCCATTCAAATATCCATCTATCTGTTTTTATAATCATCTATATCTCACTCTCGCTCTCCTTCCCACTCCCTCTCTCTCTTTCGCTCGCTCCTCCCCCTAATGACCGTGGCCTCCAATTGGTAGTTACGTCTAAAGGGCTGACTGTTGATTGGTCAATTCGAAATGGTCCCGCCATCTGAGGGTATCCCATCGAACTACGGTTATGAGGTTTTCTTCCTGTTACGATATTTTATTTTTTCTCTGAGTATGGAAGATTTGCGACCTCGTAGGGACATCGTACCTTACGAGAGCGTAACCCGCTGCGACGTCTTAAACTGCCAGAGTTTTGAGTATCCGGCCCCTGCCTAGCTCTCGGAGCGACTCCAATGGACTCCTGAGCTGCATCAAACATTTCACATTTAAAGGCGTCCCACAAAACTGCCGGGTCCGGTCAGGTTATCGTTCATTGTGAAGTGATTAGAGACAACCACAGCAAACCTCCTACCACAATACCCCTTCCTTAATTTGTCCAGCTGAAACACCTAAGAGTGGTCACTGGATGGCCATGGGAATTTGAAATGAACCTAGTGTTGTCAAGACCAGTCTATGATCAATCTATGCTACAGAACTCTAGATTCTTTTAAACCTTCCTTTTTAGCACATTGTTGGTCCGGATATGCCTTTATCATCTTGCCACTGCCTATTCTGACTTACTGGTGGCAGCCGATTTCAGCTTCTAAATTGTTTAACAAGATCTAATATTTGCAGCTACATGGATTTCAGTGACATGTTACTCCTACTTCACTAAGGCAGGGAGACTTTCTCTTTCTTTCAGCTTTTGATGACCCATGGTAACAGTCACAACATTATCGTGAGCCATCATAAATGTCTGAGAAAATGGGAGGCAAGGGGCCTTGCATCACAAAGATAAATGGCATGTCCACAAGGTCATTTAATTTTGTCAGTATCAGTATTTATTTCCATCATTGTTATTTTGCTACAGTGATGATGAAAAACATATATACGTTTAAATTATATAAACTACATATAATAAAATGTTTTACTCCATTATCATATGTAACACTAATTTAACTTGAAACAAAAATATGGACAATGCAAAAGGAATATCAACTAGATATGTAATCAGAATTTTTAAAAAATCACAAAATCAAACTAAATCATTGCAAGTTTCATTTGCAGTATGAAAACTGATAACGGTACCTAATACCTTGTGAGTATGTGTCCTTTAGTGAGGACAGAAAGGTATTGATCCTAAGAAAAATTGAACTGAATTTTATTCTGTTCAACAGATTATTCTCAATAGTCTATCAATGAACTTGATTCTTGCTAATCATATTATATATACATCAAGTGCATGACATGGAAGACACCCAGTTAAAACAATAATCTACTTGGGTGTCAGCTTTCATGCTGTGTAAGCTAGTCAAGTATCTGATGACTCTAAAATAACTTGAAAACGGTAGAACTAGGTTGAGAATATTGAATGGGAAAAGTCTCCAACCTTTTAAGACCATAACAAAGCTTCTGACAGGATAGTTTGTTTAAATAATATGGTGATAATAATCTTAGCTTTACTTGATGCATACAATGCAAAACATGTAAGTACAGTATTGCATATATATTGTTTGTAAGCACTTATCTTGCATACTGTTTTGACCCTTGTCATTATCAGAGACTTTGAGGAATAGTTTAAGATATCTTGATTGATGATATTCAATAATCTTCAGAGGAATATTAACCCAAGTTGGTCACATAAATAAATATTTATTTTATATATCATATACAGTATTATTGAAAATCCCAATAGATCACCAAGCAGAATCACTTAATAAAAATTATAATACCTTTAAACTATAAAGCAAAACATGTAGGATATGTGTAATCATAATAAATAAAATATCTAATGGAAGAAAACAGTATCCAGAAGTTACCTAATAAAATACTTACTCATTTCTGAACACACTCAATAATGAAAATAGCATTGCCATACACACATACTGTTTGGTTGATATCATCTGTGCTGTTAACAAGCAGATCTGACAAGTCAAAAGATGACAATAATAGCCTAAGGTTCAGTTTCACAAAGCCTCCTTAATAACTGTGTTGCAAGTACATTTCCTTCACCAAAATTGAAAAATAAATTGAAGTAACTTTACAAAATACTGAATAAGAACACTCAGTCCCTGCCTGATCCATCATTTTCCTTTACTGGCTATAATAAAGGGCAGATATAACATTCACATGAACAGTTTAAACACCACTTAGAATATTTTGATAGTTCAATCTCAGATCCTTATCTGCTAATAAATAGTAAACATATCACCGAGTGTGTGCGTACATATAAGTGTATGTATGAAAAAGTGTTTATATATGTGTATGTGTGCATTTATGTATATATATAAAGGTGTTTATATGAGTGTGTGTGGAGAGGGAGTGCATGTGTGCATGCATGCGTAAATGTGTGTGCAGGTGTGGGTATCGGTATGGGTGTATATGCATACATATTGTGTATGGATGACTTAGAACTGAATATTATTTTATTAAAATAGGGAATTCTACAGTGGTAATGTGAGATCAAGCACCTATTGCAAACTATATTCATAAACATAAATTTCTTATTTATTTTTATGCTTTCAACTTTGTAAGCATTCAGTTGTATGTATTAAACATTACAATCACTTAATAGCAACACCATTTTGCTATATTTTTCCATAACCAATATGCCACTTTCCATTTGGAAATTTCTAAGATAATGCAACACTTCTTGCTCATCTCACTTAATCTTTTCAGGATAAAAATCTTGTCAACATTACAAATAATTACAAATAAGCACTGCCTTTCCTTGAACTTTAAAAGTAGCAAATGTTATTCAAACAAAGGCATTTCAACAAACCCTATTTTTCAAAGATGTGTAAACAATACAATCAAATGCGTATGTGCACCAAAGGTGTTTCTGAATGCAAACTCAGCCAAACTTGTTAAAAAAAAAAAAAGATATAAAACAATACAAACACGATAGATGTATGCTGCAGAAAAATTACATGAGTTGGAATAGAAAGATAACCAGAGTAACTACTAAAATATTATCTTTTGATATTTCTATAGGGAGGAGAAAGGGGAGCGGAAGAATAAAAAATAATCAAACTTATAAATTCAGTCATATGACTAGACTTCACAAGAACAACCAAAAAAAGAATGAGTAAAAATAAATCATACAAGTAAGTTTTACTAATAATCATACATGCAACATAACAAACTTACCAAATAATAACAATAATATATCAATAATACAGTTATTGGAAAGCATTGACTGTATCTAAATAATTCCCTTGATTTTTTTCCCCATAAAGGTCTTCTCTTGTGGGAGATACAAAACCACACTTTCTTCTATGAATGAGCCCTCTTAGACTTCATAAGCACTTCAATATAAGTATTACTTTTATACACTCAGGTCTCAAATAATATAAACTGATTTTCTCCATAATGAATACTACTCTTTCTCACAAGAGAAAAATAATTATAAATCTGTGAATCCACATTTCCTTTATTCTTTGTGCATAGTTTATTAAACCCCATACAAAAAATCTTAAAATAAAGAATATGTGAATCTATTTCACATGAGACTGATAAACATCACACACACTGCATAAGTCAAGTCAACTCATCCATATTCAACTGGTCTTTTCTCATAAAAAAGAAAAAAGAAAAAAAGTTTTCATATCCACATACACACTAACCTTATAAAATGCAGTAATTGAGAAGAAAGTTAATCTCTATACATATTTTTACAGAAATAGTTCTGGAAAATGTATCAACCTGAAAAAGCATAATGTGTAATGGCTACCACTTTGAAAATCCTGGATACTGTTTACTCAACAAATGTACTTACAGCTCTGCTTACTGTATATTATTTTATGTCTTAACTGGAAAAAATAAGGAATAAAAAAAACAAAAAACATAGAGGCTTTACCTATTGTAAATGTGAGTTTCACATGAAAAACACATTATTACAAAAGTAAAATAGATAACACTTAGAAGTGTTTGATAAAGTAACTCAACATATTAATCAAACCCTGCAGTATATCAGTTTTATTTGTCTAGTTTACATAAAGTCCATTGTACAGAATTTGACTCTTATGTTCTGATATCTATCATAATAAAGTTTATACAATGATATTTCCAGTTAACAATTTATATCATGCTCACAATAAAACTGTGTATATTAAGTTATAAAATGTTATACATGCAGACTTACCAATGCCTATTTCAATGCTGCAACTATTTAAAAACTTTAATGCATATCATTACACATTTATCTCTCATCATAAGGAATGTAGTTGCTAAAAAAACATCCACCACAGCATAAAGGTTAGACAAAGTCCAATCACAGTTCCAAGGATAAGGCTATCACGTCTTTTTCGGATGTTAATTTTAGTCATAAGCGTATTGATAAGAGGAAATCTATTGGATAGATCATTAACTTTGGTCTGTATCATCTTGAAGGCTTCACGCTGGCTTTTGAGATGATCTCTGGTTTCCACCGCAATAGAAATCTGCTCATCAACCATGCGCTCGGAGTTGTTCATATGGTCAGCTTCCTTAATGTACAAGTCACGTCGGGATAATCCAGCCAGTGTCTTACCATCGTTCCTTCCTCCTCCTAATAACTGTTCACGCTCGCGTCTTGCTGTAATGGCATTGTTGGTGCGCTGGAATTCATGGGTGTAGTCCTGCCAATATGAAGAGTTTTTAGTGTCTCTCATCATATGTATAAATTACCTGAAAATCGTACTTTCCTTTCTAAAGCATTATTAAAATGAGTACCATAAAGTAAATTTTCCTGTCAACACATTTAACACTTAAACCCTTAAATTCCTAACGAACAAGCAAAAGAAGGGCTTAAAGACAAGACAGACACTCACCAACTTCATCAAAGAGAAATGACAGGTGAAAAACTCTTAAAGACATTTTTCTAAAATCAAATAATTCCCAATACAAGTAGACACTTGGCATGTTACAGCATCAAAAGCAAACTACTTTCAAGAATCTGAATACATCAATCAAATGCTGTAAAAGAAAATATATGGGTGGGAGTAACATGAAAAATACTGTAATTCAGTATGCTGGACAAGGGAAAGGAAAAAATAACAAAGATATCTAAAACACATAAACAATACCTTGAAATATGATAAAAGGTAAAATATCTCACATTGTGTACCATCACATTAAATAGCTTTCTAAAAGGGATTATTAACAAATCAACTATCAAAACCATCAATAATGGCATGGAAATACTGCAAATCATACCAGGGTATGAGATTCTGGATATATATTCATTTCCTTTCTACTTGAAATATGCGTTCTGACCCTTATGATTCCACTAAACCTTATAGACTTTTAAATTAACCCATTTGCGCCAGCTGACGCGTTTTGTGGTTTTTGCGTCAAGATTCCGGCGATGAGATATTTAGTCAAGGCCGGGGGAGCGAGCTAGTGCGCCTGAGAATCCCGAGGCGTTAGGCTTATGCGTTCGAAAACCCCGGCATTCTGACCATTTATAACCGGAATAGCCCCGGCGAGAATGAGTTAGCATCAAAGGTTATGAAACAAAATTATTACCTGAAGAATATCTCTGTGTCGCTGCAAGGTGTGTATCGTTGCCACATTTGACCCATGGGTACAATTGTTCATTCTTTCATTTACATCTGTTAGAGATGCCAGAAGTTGCTCAAGCTCCACAGAAATAGTCTCATACCTATGTGAAAATTTCAACATATTAATAGCAGGTCAACCTGTGGTGCTAGTATACACCAGTTTTTGTAATAGAATATATTGTGTGTTATCATATATTTTCCTGATTGGTACAAAATTATCATTCCTATTGATGACTCAAAATGAAATATGATACAGAAGAAGAAGAGTCAATCAAATAGATAAATTATAATTACCATAAAATTATATCTGACCCTCAAAATTTTCAACTAAGGACTTTAATTTTCCGAAAAACAACTGCAAGTATTACATTGTTACTTCTCAAAATTCATTGCAGTCTGTCATAACAGTAAATATACTTAAGCTTTATATGTCAAAGTCTGTAGCCAAAGATCATACTCTTTATCCTCAGCCATGATGACAGTACTGTTATCATTCTACATCAACACTAGTTATGACTTTACGTATTGTGAACCGAGCCATGATTTCACATTCCGTCACCTCTTATTCTCAACAACTCCAAACAACGCACATCCTTAGGAAATACGAATACGTGATGCGTCATTTGAAGAGCAGAGGCTGTCAAGTGGTAAATGACACTTACATTTGGTCTCCGGACAAAAGAGCCACAGTCTCGCTGTTGGTGTTGCTAGGCACATTGGACCCATAACTTGCTGCTATCCTGCTGAATGACACCAATTTCATATCTATTTCACTTTCGAGTTGTCTAGCCCGCTTTCTTAAGTCTTCAAAAGACATTTTGTTGTCTTCGACTTCCTTATCCTCTTTTGTTGACATCTGCGGGGCTGTTCGAATACTTTCTTACGGCTTGTGTTACAGAGATCAAATGTTGACTTTTATTCTGTTATAGGCTTTATCGTTTCTTAGAAACGTAGTGTATTACTACGTATTATATTTCATGCACAATGTTTGCAAAAGATATTATCTAATTATTGGCGTAAATGATAATTTGTATATACTTTGTGAGCCGGATGCACGAATTGAAAAAGTACACGTTGATAGGTGTAAATAATTATTGTATATAATTAAAGGGATAAATGAAGACGAAAATGTTTAGGAGATGTAAACGATTTATAAAAACAAACAAGAGTCTCACCAAAATCTTCCCTTTGCCTACTCGACCTGGCCTTCAATTCAGTGACTTAAAACACATCGGCGTAAATTCTCACTGGAGCGAAAACTCGAATCTCTTCCTGGCACTATTTCTCCAATAAACAAATTCCTTCGACACGAGAACTGCTCATATAACTGCATGTACCATTTTCTTACAAATACGACTGCATGGATTACAGTACCAATACTGCCGTCAATAGATTAGGTCATGTACACATTATAATTCCTTCATGCACCTGATTGGGACGGTATGGATTAGGTTAAAAAGATAAAGAGAGGAGAAAGCATAGATCACAATGAGTAAGTCGACGTACACAAAACAGCTAATCTGAGAAGACATGAGAATTAATTAGAGAAATCTGCAACACCTTTTACGAAAGGCTAAACGTTATCCCAATAGTATATAAGGCAAGATGGGAGCTCGAAGTATCCTCAATATATATCACATATTCTTTTCAGACTAATAATCCATTCAGGATTCTGTTTCACCGCATTTACAACCGGGGTATTTGCTGTCCCTTTGACTGAGGGATTTTGCCGTATAAATCGCAACGACTGCTGATATATAATCGCCATTTAGCAAAAGTAGAGTCAGCAACGTGCATTAACGGCACCAAGAAACGTCAGGATTAAGAATAATTTACGTTAGACGACAAATAAAACTTATAAATGTCATGTAGCGCCAGGAGAAAGATTAATGGGACTCGATCAGCAAAAAAAGTAATAAAGATGGAGTACAGTCAAGTAAAATGAAGTTATCAAAAAGGCGTATTTAATCCATTATCAATATCTGCAGAATTTGTCTTTTCATTGCTGGATATTCATTAGCTGATATTCATTATGGATTGGTTTAAAGCCTCCCATTCTTTCTTCGTTGCATGGGGAGAGAGAGAGAGATTGATAGATAGATAATGAGAGAGAGAGAGAGAGAGATTGTGTGTGTGTGTGTGGGGGGGGGGGGATACAGATTAACAGAGAGAGAGAGAGAGAGGGAGAGAGAGAGAGATAAAGAAAGAAACAGACAGACACACGGACAGTCAGACAGACAGAAACAGACAATCGGACACACAGACAGATAGATGCAATTTGAGAGCGAGAGAGAGAGAGAGAGAGAGAGAGATAAAGAAAGAGAGAGACAGACAAACAGAGACAAGTCAATCAGACACACAGACAGATAAAAACAATTATAGAGAGAAAGAGATCCGAGAGAGAGAGAGAGAGAGAGAGAGAGAGAGAGAGAGAGAGAGAGAGAGAGAGACGGACGGACAGAGACAGACTGACAAGCAGGAAGGCAGACAATCGGACAGACAAGCAGGCAGACGGAGAGAGAGAGAGAGAGAGAGAGAGAGAGAGAGAGAGAGAGAGAGAGAGAGAGAGAGAGAGAGAGAGAGAGAGAGAGAGAGAGAGAGAGAGATTTGTTTTCATCAATTTATTACGCTCATAGAGCGACAGGCCTTATACATTAATTAGTACATTATTACATATATAGTACTCGTGTCACGCATGACACGTTGGTATGTGCAGTGAGGCTGTACATGAAGATAAAATAAATAATAAATAAACTGAAAATACAAAGATGAGTGTTTCCAGAGTCAAACTTTAGCACCCACCAAAGTGAGGGTGTTGGGCCAAAACAATGTCCAAATTACTGTCAGCTAGCAGGAATTGGCATATATGTATTAAATCCTGGCTTCGGGGCAGCAAGCCTCTCACCGAGGGGCACTCGAGGCAGTAGTGGTGGAGGCTGTTAGCGTTGGGACGGTCACACAGCTTGCAGGTTGAGTAGTGGAGTACGTCTCCCGCCCCCGAGACCTGCCACAGTGGCCTGTACCCCAGTCGAAGCCGGGCAGACACAATATTGTGTCTGCGAACCATGAGTCCGTGTCGGCGATACCTCGGAGGAGTGAGTAGGAAGTGGTCGAAATGTTGTATTGATACGCTCTGGGCGCGCTCAGCATCCATGCGGTGGAGAGTAGGGAGAAGAGCGGCAGAGTGTATGATCTGCTTGTAGCAAGGAAGGGAGGGTGTGGCATAGTGAGGCAGCGGCAATTCGCAGGCACTTTTAGCGAGGAGGTCCACCCTGTCGTTAGCAGCTATGCCCACATGGGAGGGAATCCATAAAAATATAATGTGGAGGTAGTGTTCCTGGGCTGTAACTAACTGCTGCAGGATCTGGTGGATGATTGAGTGATGTGAAGCAGGCTGTGGGGACGAGATGGCTTGAAGGGCAGACTGGGAGTCACACATCACTGCACCATTTACTCGTCGCTGACAGATGAAGTTGACAGCCAGCAGGAGTGCCTGTAGCTCGCAGTACGTGGAGCTGGAAGAGTTAGGTAATCTGCGACACACCCAGCCTTCTTCTGGTTGGTCCACATCAGGAGAGTAGATGGCGCAGCCTGCACTGCCGTCTCGTTGCACGGACCCATCCACATAGATATGATGCGCGGCAGGGATGGAGGAGGAGAGTGTGGCAATGTGCTCCAGAGCAAGTTGTTTCTGGAGAGGCGGAGGGTCTGTCTTGGAGGTGGGCGTGAAGGTGACTTGAGGCTGAGGAATCCTCCAGGGAGGTGGCCCATGATCAACCTCAGCCACAGGGACATCAAGATCAAGACGCTGCAGGGTGGAGGTCACTATGTTGACAAGGGTGCGAACGCCAGGACGAAGAGGAGGACGGGGCGCAACCGGATCAAGTGAGGTTCTCAGGACATGAGCATAGTGTGGAGCAGTATGGGGAGAGAGCAGACACTTGACGCTGATGCAGGAAACGTTGGCACGTATTCTCTCCACAACTGAAGGAAGGTTCAGTTCAGTCAACATGTTCACTATTCTAGAGGAGGTGGGACACCCAAGAATGTACCGCAGCACTTTATTCTGGAATTTTTCTAAGGGCTGTAAGGTGGTCTGAGAAAGCTGACTGAGGGCTGGAGAGAGATAGTCTATGACTGACCGGATGAATGCAATGTAGATGGTCTTAGCTAAGGGAATGGAGACACCAGCGACATTGTTGGTAAGCCACTTGAAGGGGAGAAAGCGTCGTTCTAGAAGGTGGATGAGATCTTGGATGATAGGATGGACGCGCTGCCGAGCAGGTATGGCTGGAGAGATGTGCACTGGCGTTCCCAGGTACATGTACTGTGTGCAAGGTGGGACAACACTGTGTCCCACAGTGAATACAGGGAGTGTTCTGGGGCCCCGGGGAGAGAACACTCTACTCTTATCTGGGGAGAGGACAAGGCCGCAGGCGGAGGACGACTCATAGAACGAGTGAAGGAAGCGCTGAAGATCGGCAGCAGAGGTGGAATGTACACAAATGTCATCGGCGTAGCAGGTGACAGTTGTGCCGAGTGTTTCGGGAAGAAGAGTCAGCAAGCGGTGCATCAGTACATTGAATAAGAAGGGACTTAAAACCCCGCCCTGTGGAGTACCAAGTTCGAACTCCTTGTACTCACTACATGCGCCTTTAAAAACCACACGTGAGGTCCTGTTGCTGAGATAACCCCGGATCCACTGAAGAAGATTTCCTTGGACACCAAAATCAACTAGCTGGTCAAGAATAACCTCTCTGTTGGCAATGTCAAAGGCAATCTTGAGGTCAAGAAATGCTACCACACTGGTGCGGGAGAGGCGGGCGTACAGGTCCATCAGGCAGTGGTGGGTACTCCTCTGTGGTAGGAAGCCATACAGCCGCGGAGATAACTTGTCTTGGAGTCGGAACATGAGGCGGGTGAGGAATATACGCTCAAACACTTTACAGAAACAGGAGGTCAATGAGATTGGCCTGAACTTGTTTGTACCAGGCTTGGGGATGGGCACAACAGTACTTGAAGTCCACGCAAGGGGCACATAACCCCTGATGAAGCAAAGATTGTACAACTGCAGCAAAGGATTACCAGGGACTTTGACGAGGAGGCGGAGGACTTGGTAGGTGACACCATCATCCCCGGGTGCTGTTGACTTACCCCTGGCGAGAGCACGGCGCAGTTCGTCTTCCATGATAAGCAAGTTGTCATCTTCATCCGCTCGTAGTAATGCAGTCATTAGGCGCAAACTGCGAGTGTTCCTGTGAGTGGAGAGAGCCTCTTGAATATGAATGGGAATATTGCATGCCTGTGCCTGCTCAGACCAGATATTTATCAAGTCCTGTGCATATTGGGTGGGGCTATGGTGGAAAGCGCTTGGGGGTTTCCTCTTGATGACTCTGTTAATCAAATGCCACATGGAGCCGACACTGGTCTGATGATTTATGCTATCAGTATACTTCCTCCAAGACTCAGTATGAACACACTGCTGAAGACCAACGAGATCATCTCTGGACGCCTGGTACTGGTGGAGGAGAGCAGGTGTTGGTTGCCTCTGGAAAGCGTGTCCATCTTCCAGTCTTCCTTTCTACCAGAAGAATACGTCGATCCAGCGTCCAGGCCTGGGTCTCAAGGTGTCTTTTTACATGTGGTCGTGTCACATAACAGGTGTAAAAGTTGTGTGTAGAGTCAACCAAGGAGGAGTATAGTCTGTCTGGTGACTGGAAATCAAATGTTGATAGAAGACTGGAGATGTAGGAGACATAGTTGGGGCAGTACTTCGGAGGGATAGTGATGCGGAGGCGAGTCTGAGGAAGGGAAGGTCCAACTGGCAGTGTATACTGAAGGCCAAGAGCGATGTGGTCAGAGAAGAGAGCCTGGATGGAGAAACACTTGACTTGCGAAGCCACCAAGCCGGAAGTGATGATGTGGTCAAGCGTGCCTCCTCGGATGTGTGTGGCGCCCCCAGTGGGCCAGTGAGTGAGGTGGTGGCGACGGATATATTCAAGGAGAGGCAATCCACTACGGTTCGGCGTGGGGGAGAGATCACCTAAGGCAGGGTGGCGGGCATTAAAGTCACCCATATAAACTGCTCTCCCTACTGAGAAGGAGCAGTAGGGAGAGCAGGGAGGTTGATCCTTCCAGGTGCAGAGTAGACGTTGCAGCTTCCCATCACCCACAGTGACTTCAAAGAGCTGGAATGTCATGTCGTTATCAGTAGAGTAGCGCAGGAGTATATGGGTTATTGAAGAATGAATGTAGCTCACGAGGCCGTTTCTGGCGTAATGGACATAAGGGATGTAGCCTGGGAGTGGAGGGGCATCTTCCCCGGGCATGTGGCCACCTACAAAAGCTTCTTGGATGAATATAACATGTGGATGGTGGTGACCTATGTATGTTTTGAGTGAAGCAAGCTTTGAGTAAGTCCTCATTCCACAGGCGTTCCAGGAGATAATGTGAAGCTGCATCCTGCTAGTGAAGTTCGTGTCTAGGTGTACAGGAGACTGGTGGGGACGATGACGTTGAGGCAGTATCACTCTGAGGTGTGATTCGTGGTAGCTTCTTGAAAAGATGGTCACAAATTCTTTCGTAACCAGCAGCGAGGTATTCCATTTTCTCGGAGAAGGTGGTAACAGTTGCAATGATGGTTTGGTTGGAGTCGACGAGTGTGGCGAGGGTGCGCTCAGTGGTAGCTTGCTGGGCTGCCAGACCTTCGATGTGAGACTCAATAGCATCAAAACGTGCTGTGACTGCTGCGCATCGTTCCGTCAAGTTGGAAACGGCCTCACGAAGGGCAAGGATTTGTGGTGACTCAGTCTGGGTAGAAGCTGGAGGTAGTGAGGCAGCGCCCGTTGGTAGTTGTGGTAGTGAGAGAGAGAGAGAGAGAGAGAGAGAGGGAGGGAGAGAGGAGGAGAGACAGAGATGCACGTACAGATGTAGTGATGTGCTTCGCCCCAGCCATCCCTCCATGGAAGAATAAGCGAGTTCCCCCTTTATCGCCACGAGGGGAAGAAGCGCCAAGAGATGGCGTTGCCCTGGAGGGCCTACTACTCACTCCCTCCCTGGAAGGAGGGCCTACCACTTGCTCCCTCCCTGGAAAGGGGCCACAGCACACTCGTGTATGAGACTCTTTATCACTCGTGTATAACAATAAATTATTTTTAGGTGATTTTAATGCTCGTCATACATCATGGGGTTCCCTGCGGGTGAATGGTAGAGGTGAGCAAGTAGTTAAGTTGATCAACGACTCTGATCTGGTTCTTCTAAATGATGGTAGTCCAACGCGAATAGACGATAATACCGGTAATTTGAGCTTTATAGACCTATCACTGGTCTCTTCAACACTAGCAGCCAAGTGCCTGTGGCACACCATTGACGACTCATTGGGAAGCGATCACCTTCCTATTTGTATTCAATATTCATGCGACACCACGAGGACGCCTTCAGCACCCAAATTTAACGTAAAAAGAGCAGATTGGGTCGCCTTCACAAGGAGCGTCAAGCTCGAAGTTGTTGGAGAAACCATTGATGATAAAGTAAACAATGTTCACAATTGTATTATAAATGCAGCAATGGCAACCATCCCTAAGACTTCGACAGATAGCGTTAAGCATAGAGTTCCATGGTGGACACCAGATTGCCGCAGGGCGCTATGTGAACGAAATAGGGCCTACAGGCTTTTCCATAATAACATTACAAACGAGAACTTTCGCAATTACAAACAAGCGAGAGCTAGGGCTCGAAGAACAATCAGACAAGCCAAAAGAGACTCCTGGCGAAGCTTTGTCTCTACAATTAACAGTAACACCAAGTTATCAGAGGTTTGGTCCACAGGTAATAGAATAAATAGAAAAAAAGTATCAATAAAAATCAGAAACATCATCCATGAGGGAAATAATTATGATTCACCTAGAGACATTGCTAACACAATCGCCAGGCAGTTCTCTTATACAAGCAGCTTGGAAAACTACAACCCTGCATTCCTGACCACCAAGGAAGCATCCGAGCTGCAACCAATTCACTTTGCTACAGGAGATAACCTTGATTATAATAAAGATCTAACTATAGATGAGCTTGTCCGAGCCCTAGAAGCCTGTAGAGGAACATCCCCAGGCCCCGATGAGATTCGATATGAGATGATAAAGCATCTTAATCATGATGACATGATTAAGTTGCTAGAAGTGTACAATGATATTTGGAAAAGCCAGACTTTTCCAAATTCACGGCACTTCGCCTACATCATTCCCGTATTGAAAGGAGGGGGAAATCCCAGATCCGCCATCTCTTACCGCCTAATGGCGTTGACAAGCTGCTTATGCAAGGTCATGGAAAGAATTGTTAATAGTAGGCTATTGCATTTTTTAAATACTAGGAATTTACTAGTTGACGAGCAGTGCGGCTTCCGAAAGGGACGTTAAACTCTCGATCAGCTGGTAAAACTGGAAAGTCATATTCATGAGGCATTTGCCAAAAAGCATTTTTTGATTTCAGTATTTTTAGATATAGAAAAAGCCTACGACATGACATGGCCTACTCAGAAAACTTTATGCTTTCGGATTACGTGGAAACTTGCCTTGTTTTATCCAAAATTTCATTTCTGACAGAACGTTTTCTGTCAAATTATTTTCTGACAATGTCACTTTCTCGGACATTTTTGTCCAGGCAAACGGGGTCCCACAAGGAAGTGTCTTGTCTCCAACATTATTTTTATGTATGATAAATGACATTTTACCATCTCGGAATCTTAAATACTCACTGTACGCCGATGATTGTGCATTATGGCACTCTAGCAATAATGCAGAGTTCTCGGCAAATAAGATCCAATTGGCACTGGATATGATTCATAACTGGGGCCTCCAGTGGGGTTTTAAGTTTTCCATTAGAAAGAGTATTGGCGTGGTCTTTACACATAGGAGAAAGCCCAACATCAGGCTAACTCTAGACAACCACCCAATACCTATTCAAAATTCAGCTAGATTTCTTGGTCTACTCTTTGATAGTAGATGAAATTGGAAAGACCACATTGGTCAGTTAAAGAATAAATGTAAAAAAGCACTCAATTTATTAAAGTGCATTTCTGAACACAAATGGGGAGCTGATAGAAAGTCTTTACTGATGTTATATAAATCCCTGATTAGATCTAAAGTAGATTATGGGTCAATCGTGTATGGCTCGGCAACGAGCTCAACTCTGAAAGGTTTGAATGTTGTGCAGAATGCGTCTGTCTTGGAGCCCTTAAGTGCACTCGCACCGAGCGCCTAGAGGTAGAGTCGGGAGTACCTCCCCTCCGTCTTAGACGCGGCCAGCTTGCGCTGTCTTATGCCGCTAGAGTAGCCAGGCAGCCCCATCATCCCAACAGGGATGTTTTGCGCCGGCAGTTAGGGCCACAGCACCGCGGCGGAAAGCCTCTGTGCAATAGACTCCATGACCTCACAGAAAAAGTCGGTATAGATCTCTCTACCATCGATACCCTGGTTCAGTCAAATATAGCACCGTGGGAAACACCCAATTTTTCCACCGTTGTAGAGTGGCTACCATCAGCCAAAGCCACGGTGTCGGAGGTGGAGGTACGCCAGAGGTTCAGAGAGATCATTATTAAACATCTTTCCTTTTTTCATTTATATACCGACGGGTCCAAGACAGACGAGTGTATACTGTGTATGGTCGACTGAATGCCAGTTGAGATTCAGATTGCCAAATCATACATCGATCTTTCTTGCCGAACTTTTGCAATTGATAAAGCTTTAGATTTTGCCCTATCGACGACCCACGATAGAATAGTCATATTTTCAGACTCGTTAAGTTCAATTAAAGCCATTAAATCACTAGAAACCACCAATAATGAAATACAGGGTAATATCATTCGTAAATTGCATAGTGCCAATAAATCAATCAAACTGATATGGGTACCTGGACACTCGGGTATCCATGGCAATGAACAGGCTGACAAACTAGCCGGGTCGACTGGGGATCTGGAGCCTGGTATTGTCCGCACAGATCTCAGGTGTTTTGTCTCTTTTATAAAAGCAAAAATCCATCTCCTGTGGCAGAGTGAGTGGACCGACCTCACAATCAGAAAAATCAAAACTGAAATAGAAATGTGGGACACAGCCCACAGGAAAAACAGAAGGGAGGAGGTGGTATTGGCTCGGCTGCGGGTCAATGCCACAAGATATACCCACCTTACTCCCTATATGAATAAAAATTTCCCTCCACAGTGTGGTCAATGCAATAGACCTTTTTCAATACCACACTTTCTAATATCCTGCCAAACATATAATAGACAAAGACAAAAAATAAAAAACTATTTACAAATTAAAAATATTGAATGTAATATAAACAATTTACTATCAGATAATGAAAAAATAATTAGTAAAGTAATCACTTTTCTAAAGGAGACAAAACTTTATGACCTTCTATAGATTGATAAAATAAAATGGAATCATTGGCTTAATGACCTTGGCATGTGCCGCTGGTTGATAGCCAATAAATCCAACAAGCAAGCAAGCAAACTCTTTATGCCTTACACCCTATTTCTGTAACGCAGCAGCAACTAATAATAAGTCTTGTGACACCAGAGCTACCCTGGTTTCCGGGGCCTCTCGTCTTGCTCGGCATTGGTTGTTTCTGTGTTTACTTAACGTAAATTAAAGTCGAGTACTGTTAGTGCTTTGCCTGCACCTTCAGTGCTTTGTTTTTGAAGGTAGCACGAGACTACAGTAGAAGTAGTCGGCCCCCACCCCAGACCCGCAGCACTCTTCTACCCCAGGGTAGCCCTTACGGGCAGTGACCCCTGGGTAGGGAGGCCCAGTAGTCTGGGGCGTCCTTTGGGCGCAACTTTTCTTTTCCCCTGAAATTTTTCCATTTTTCCGTGTGACTTTCCTGAGCCTACAGGAGTCTCCTTGTGAGCTCCTGTATTCGCTTGGGGGTTGGGCACTGACTTACCGTCCCTCGCACTAGGCAGGTTCGGCGGTAGGAAGGTGTCTTACATACAACTCCGATCCCTTAGTTGGTACTGGAGAAAGCAACCAGGCTTCCACTAGGTGGGGGCGAGGACGTGTAACGAAAAGACTTGTTTTTTTATCCTCTCTTAGCTATTGGGATTAGGTTGATACAATAGTTAAGGGAAAGGTAGTCCTCTCAGGACAACGGGCTTTGGCCCAGGGTTCGGACCTGGTCCGACACCCTAGTATGATTGATACCCCGGCTACCCTTCCTCCTCCCCAAGGAGGAGGGGCGACTCCGAAACTCTTTAAGACTAATTTGACCACTAATGGAACCCCGACCAATGACCGACCCAGAAGACTAATTGATATCCCTCCCGAGAACGCAAGGTGCGTGAACATTCGATGCGTGAAAGAAAATCAATCCCTGCAGAATGTCAACCCCTTTATCCTTAAGAAGGTCCTTGATGGTCAAGTGGAAGGCACTTTTGATTTTGTCCGTAAATTGCGAGATGGCAGCCTCCTTGTAAAAGTGCAATTTAAGTCTCAGATTAATGATTTACTTAAACTGACGCAGATTCATGACATTACAGTAAAAGTAACTATTCCTGTTGGCCCAAATATCTGTAAGGGAGTAATCTTTCACAGGGATTTGAGGACAATGGAAGAAAGCAAAATTCTTGATGCCATGAATGACCAAAACGTAGTAGACGTAAATTGCATGACCAAGAAGGATGGGAATGCGCGAATAAAGACCGTATTGTGTTTCTTGACCTTTTCTTCACCAAAAATTCCAAGTACTGTCAAAATCGGATATGAGATTGTTCAAGTACGACCTTACATTCAAAAACCAATGCGGTGTAATAGATCCCAAAAATTTGGACACACCTCATTAAGATGCATGGATAAGGATACTAACAAATTCACTTGCGGTAAATGTACTGGAGCTCATGATACCACTGAATGCACGGAAAAGACACTCAAGTGTGCTAACTGTGGAGGTCCCCATCAGTCAGGCTCTGCTGAATGCAGTAGCCTGAAGGAGACTGAGACATTGGCATACATGAGAGAGCACGATGTTAGCTACCGTGAGGCCAAAAAGAAAGTTGAAGGTTTGACAAGCAAACCCAATACTTCTTACACCTCAGCAGTAACTAACAATGTTTCCAGTGCGATCAGTGTTAGTCAGCAGCTCGCAGTTAAAGACCAGGAAATTTCCGAATTAAAAGAAACAGTAAAGGACTTGATGAATCAGATTAAAGAATTGAATAAAACAAAGAAATTACTGAATCAACCCAGCAAAAACAGCATCTTAAGGAGGACGATACCAAATCACAATCCGGATCGCACCTTCTAGTCCAAGCGACCCCTACTAGGACTTCGCCTGGTTTTTGGTCTACTCGTAAGGGTAGACCATCTTCCGCCGGGCGTCTCCCTAGTAGAGGGGAGCAGGCCATGGAGGCTACTGTCTCCAAAAATTCCCGAGAGAGGCCCTCGGGAAGCGAGGGAGGAGGAGGAGGCACCTCCCTCCCAAAAAAAGGCACTTCCAAACCCCATAAAACATAATCCACGCATATACCATTATACAATGGAACTGTCGAAGTCTTAGATCAAAATTAAACTCCCTTAGATTATTAGCCTCGTCCTATGCTCCCGATATTATCGTTCTACAAGAAAGCCATTTAAACGACCAAGTCTCTGACGAGGTCGTATCGCTAAGAAACTACCATCTTTGTAGAAAAGACCGAGAGGGAAGGGGTGGAGGCGGAGTCGCCATGTACATCCACCAGAATCTCCCTTTCACTGAAGTGACGATTAATTCTACTTTGGAACACGTCGCATGCAAAGTAAAATTCAATAACACGTATCTGACTGTATGCTCAGCTTATTGTCCAACTGATAAAATGGTAATCTATGATGAGCTTTTTGCTATTCAGGACAGTCTGCCAAACAATAAATTAATTTTAGGTGATTTTAATGCTCGTCATACATCATGGGGTTCCCTGCGGGTGAATGGTAGAGGTGAGCAAGTAGTTAAGTTGATCAACGACTCTGATCTGGTCCTTCTAAATGATGGTAGTCCAACGCGAGTGGACGATAATACCGGTAATTTGAGCTTTATTGACCTATCACTGGTCTCTTCAACACTAGCAGCCAAGTGCCTGTGGCACACCATTGACGACTCGTTGGGAAGCGATCACCTTCCTATTTGTATTCAATATTCATGCGACACCACGAGGACGCCTTCAGCACCCAAATTTAACGTAAAAAGAGCAGATTGGGTCGCCTTCACAAGGAGCGTCAAGCTCGAAGTTGTTGGAGAAACCATTGATGATAAAGTAAACAATGTTCACAATTGTATTATAAATGCAGCAATGGCAACCATCCCTAAGACTTCGACAGATAGCGTTAAGCATAGAGTTCCATGGTGGACACCAGATTGCCGCAGACCGCTATGTGAACGAAATAGGGCCTACAGGCTTTTCCATAATAACATTACAAACGAGAACTTTCACAATTACAAACAAGCCAAAAGAGACTCCTGGCGAAGATTTGTCTCTACGATTAACAGCAACACCAAGATTTCAGAGGTTTGGTCCATAGTTAATAAAATCAATAGAAAAAAATCATCAATAAAAATCAGAAACATCATTCATGAGGGAAATAATTATGATTCACCTAGAGACATTGCTAACACAATCGCCAGGCAGTTCTCTTATACAAGCAACTCGGAAAACTACAATCCTGCATTCCTGACCACCAAGGAAGCATCCGAGCTGCAACCAATTCATTTTGTCACAGGAGATAACTTTGATTACAATAAAGATCTTACAATGAATGAGCTTGTCCGAGCCCTAGAAGCCTGTAGAGGAACATCCCCAGGCCCCGATGAGATTCGATATGAGATGATAAAGCATCTTAATCATGATGACATGATTAAGTTGCTAGAAGTGTACAATGATATTTGGAAAAGCCAGACTTTTTCAAATTCATGGCACTTCGCCCACATCATTCCCATATTGAAAGGAGGGGGAAATCCCAGATCCGCCATCTCTTGCATTTTTTAAATACCAGGAATTTACTAGTTGACGAGCAGTGCGGCTTCCGAAAGGGACGCCAAACTCTCGATCAGCTGGTAAAACTGGAAAGTCATATTCATGAGGCATTTGCCAAAAAGCATTTTTTGATTTCAGTATTTTTAGATATAGAAAAAGCCTACGACATGACATGGCGACATGGCCTACTCAGAAAACTTTATGCTTTCGGATTGCGTGGAAACTTGCCTTGTTTTATCCAAAATTTCATTTCTGACAGAACGTATTCTGTCAAATTATTTTCTGACAATGTCACTTTCTCGGACATGTTTGTCCAGGCAAACGGGGTCCCACAAGGAAGTGTCTTGTCTCCAACATTATTTCTATGTATGATAAATGACATTTTACCATCTCGGAATCTTAAATACTCACTGTACGCCGATGATTGTGCATTATGGCACTCTAGCAATAATGCAGAGTTCTCGGCAAATCAGATCCAATTGGCACTGGATATGATTCATAACTGGGGCCTCCAGTGGGGTTTTAAGTTTTCCATAAAAGAGTATTGGAGTGGTCTTTACCCATAGGAGAAAGCCCAACATCAGGCTAACTCTAGACAACCAACCAATACCTATTCAAAATTCAGCTAGATTTCTTGGTTTACTCTTTGATAGTAGATTAAATTGGAAAGACCACATTGGTCACAAATGGGGAGCTGATAGAAAGTCTTTACTGATGTTATATAAATCCCTGATTAGGTCTAAAGTAGATTATGGGTCAATCGTGTATGGCTCGGCAACGAGCTCAACTCTGAAAGGATTGAATGTTGTGCAGAATGCGTCTGTCTTGGCGCCCTTAAGTGCACTCGCATTGAACGCCTAGAGGTAGAGTCGGGAGTACCTCCCCTCCGTCTTAGACGCTATCTTACGCCGCAAAATTAGCCAGGCAGCCCCATCATCCCAACAGGGATGTTTTGCGCCGGCAGTTAGGGCCACAGCACCGCGGCGGAAAGCCTCTGTGCAATAGACTCCATGACCTCACAAATAAAGTCGGTATAGATCTCTCTACCATCGATACCCTGGTTCAGTCAAATATAGCACCGTGGGAAACACCCAATTTCACCACCATTTTAGACTGGCTACCATCAGCCAAAGCCACGGTGCCGGAGGTGGAGGTACGCCAGAGGTTCAGAGAGATCCTAATTAAACATCTTTCCTTTTTTCATTTATATACCGACGGGTCCAAGACAGACGAGTGTGTGGGAGCGGGTGTATGGTCGACTGAATGCCAGTTGAGATTCAGATTGCCGAATCATACATCGATCTTTGTTGCCGAACTTTTTGCAATAGATAAAGCTTTAGATTTCGCCCTATCGACGACCCACGATAGAATACTCATTTTTTCAGACTCATTAAGTTCACTTAAAGCAATTAAATCCTTAGAAAACACCAAAAATGAAATACAGGGTAATATCATTCGTAAATTACAGTGCCAATAAATCAATCAAGCTGATATGGGTACCTGGACACTTGGGTATCCATGGCAATGAACAGGCTGACAAACTAGCCGGATCGACTGATGATATGGAGCCTGGCATTGTCCGCACAGATCTCAGGTGTTTTGTCTCTTTTATAAAAGCAAAAATCCATCTCCTGTGGCAGAGTGAGTGGACCGACCTCACAATAAACAACAAAATCAAACAAGATATTAAAATGTGGGGCACAACCCACAGAAAAGACAGAAGGGAGGAGGTGGTGTTAGCCCGTCTCAGGGTAAATGCCACCAGAATAAACCACCTAACTCCATATATCGAAAAAAAATTCCCTCCACAGTGCCAACAGTGCAATACCACACTTTCCTTAAAACATATGTTAATAACCTGCAATAAATATAATAACAATAGGCAAACAATTAAAAAT
>NW_028234407.1:10312513-10315013 GCF_977035675.1 Penaeus japonicus
TGCATGAAATATGTAAGAATTATGTCATTGATGAGGTCTGAAGATTATGTAATATAAAGGAATAATATTCCTGAATATCATGTATCTGTTGCTGCTATACTCTTTTTTTTCTCTCTGTCTTCCTATTTATTCATTTTCTTCCCCTCGCATTATTTTTTTTTTCTTTTTACAAAGAATATATTACAACTTTTTATTTAGTCCCTTGATTTAAATGCAAACAGTAAATCTATGTGCAAAATTATTACTTTATTTATGAGATGCAGCTTATTATATAACTTTCTTTCTTTTTCTCTCTCTCTCTCTCTCTCTCTCTCTCTCTCTCTCTCTCTCTCTCTCTCTCTCTCTCTCTCTCTCTCTCTCTCTCTCTCTCTCTCCCCCCCCCCCCCCCCCCCCCCCCCCCCCCCCCTCTCTCCCTCTCTCCCTTCCTCAAATACGTCCAAATTTACTCTTAATAGTTGGTAACTTTTTTGTAAATATGGTGTAATTATTATATGTGATGTTGTCTTTTAATCTTCAAGCCTGTATAGGAACAGCCAGTGTTTAATAAATTTTCAGAATAAACTTTCATTCTAATTGTGATATCTGTCATGTCAGGAAACCATTTTCTTCAATGATCATATAAGATCGAGACATACATCCATTGGGGGTCATATGAAATATATGGTAATTATATACTGTCAGTTACTTGTATACAGGATTCACCTTTATAACATTTGTGTATTTCTGTTATCATTATTTTTTACTTAAAAGATTGTTTTACTTTACATAGGAATCAATTTTGTGCAAACAGATTACCAAATGCATTCTATTGGATTCTTGGTTGTGAATATTGTGTTTTTGTATGCAATTACTGTTCTATGTATGCACTGTTTCCCAATTGAAGAAGTGGATTTTTTATTTTATTTTTCATGTGACAAAAATCCAGTAACCTGCATTTATATTTCTATACAAGTGCTTTATGGATTATTTACCTCAAAATACTTCTTTTTATTTTACAGGAACCCATAATCTTGCAGGGAAGTATCCATTCTTACATGCAACCCAATGCAAAACGTTTCTTTCATATGTGCACTTCTCTATAAGACTCATTTTCATTTTCTTAGGTTTGCTTTTCTATAAAGTTGTCCTATAGTCTTCACTATTTTAACCTATTGGTCGCGGTTTTAATTAAATATTTATGCAGTAGGATGGCTGGTTTACATTGGCACGGTGCCATCTGAGTCTATGACCGACTGACTTTGCAGCAAATCATGCCATCCGCTGTAATGGGTTAAAGGAAAAGTTCTTTATTATTATTTCTTTTGCAGTTATTCATATATCCAAAATCTATGGTGATGAGCCTGATAAGTTTTGTTTCCCATTGTAACCCCAACCTCCACCAGCAAGGTACATTGTTGAATGCCTCATTATAGCAGTGTACATACTGAACTGTGATACCAAATAAAATGGATTTGTATTACTAATATACAAATTTTACCCCATTGTCTTTTTGTTCTGTATGATAAGTAAAGTTTTGTACATAATTACAAAGTCTGGGTGTTTTACTATGGTCCTTCCATTTTTTAAACCCTCCATGGCAAACAAGAAGGTACAATGCAACCCTCAAGTGCAGGCATATTTTTTACAGTCACTTTTTAAGAAAACCTGTCTGCCCTTTTGTAAATCTTATGTGGTGGTAAATAAAGAACCAAATAATTGGTGGAGTTGAGGTTACTGAAGACCATGACTGACCAGTAGGTATTCAAGGACCCAATTTAGTTCTTATTCAAGTGTGGTCAACAGACACATTAACTCTGTCCTTTGGCACAAAGTAAGGATGGCTGGCTAAAGGTACGGGATGACAGATAATGCTTAAATACTTACATACACTTTCCAGCCCAGACACTTAATTCAGTGATCATGGATGGCATTTAATCTTGTCAGAGCGTAATTTTGGCTCAATTGCATATTATATGTGTGTATTATTTATTACATATAAAATAATATGACTCATGCACACATGACTCCCAAGCTGCTTGTTGAAAAGCTAAATCCTTGAAAAGTAGGCCAAAATCTTTTATTTACATTTTTATTTTAAAATATTTGAGAGACATGTTTGTACTGTAGACAAAGTGAAAAAACATCAAACTAGCAGTTCTCATTAATGCACAGCCTTCAAAGGCTATTTTGTTATGCCTTGTTGACTGTTATAAGGAAATCCATTCCCAATGAGTTAAACAAGCCTGCCAATCTGCAAAACATAATGTTGCATCTGTTGCCCTCACTTAGATCAACGCAATAGGATGATAAAATTTCAGATGAAAAAGTTGAATGATGATAGAAGAAGAAAAAAAAAGAGACAAAAGATGTTAGAGCACAGTTAACTAAGTATAAATATCTGCTTGACCTTGAGAAATCCTACCTAAGTATCCAAGTAGTCACTCCAACTGTATACATACGGATGATAAAAAAAAAATATTTTCTTGTTATTTATTCTTCTAATACATCAAGTGCAAAGTGC